>NC_081422.1:58923216-59060716 GCF_949786415.1 Peromyscus eremicus
GTGTGTGTGTGTGTGTGTGTGTGTGTTCATCTTTGCGTATGACCTAAGTGTGTGTCTGCAAACACATATATGGATGTCTGTCAGACCAGATGAGACAAAGCCTGCTGGGTCCCTGCATTCTAAGGGTGTCATTAGGAAGCATTTGAGCTATCTTGACCTCATCAAGGAGCCTAATGGGTACAGAGCAGCCTCACTTACTGCAGCTCATAAAAGCCGCTAGCTCCCTGGCCCTCAGCTTCCTGGGGAGAGATGGTTTTTTGCATCACCATTGGTGGATGGGGCAGAGAATGAGAGTTGGCTCCTGCACGTGGCTTTGGAGCAATCACCTAGGAAGCTCTTGGAAGGCAAGGGGCTCTGCCCATGTGTGAATCCACACCAGTCTACCCACCTCGGCCTGCAGAGCGGATGGCGGGGCTGAGCCCTTCAAGTTGGTGGCTGTTCCCAGCCCAGGCCTTCAACCTACTTGTCTTAGGGTCCTGAAGTTGTCCAGGCCACACTGCCCTGCCCTTCCTGCACACATGTTCCCTGGCACTTCAAACACAGGTCCTCATGCTGTACCACATGCTCACCACACAGAGACATCTCCCCAGCCCTGGTTGTACTGTGTCATAGTCCTGCCAGCAGTAGTGAGGGTGAGTTTCTCCACATCCTTATCAGTACGATCCACTTTCCAGTTGTGGCCATCCTAGTGCTGTGGAAGCAACATCTCGTGTTTCCTCGGTGTTAAATGATGCCGAGCATCTTCTCACGAGCTTATTGGTTATTAGTGTATCTCCTTGGGGATGTGTCTATTCAGATCTCTCCTTCTACTACCTGTTTTTCTCTCCCTCTCTTTCTTCCTTTCTCCCCCTCTCTTTCTTTTCTCTTCCATTCCTTCCTTCCTTTTTCGGGGGGAGTGGGAACCACTATTGAAGGTTGAACCTGAGGCCCTCATACTATACAAGTGCTCTACTGATCCACATCTTTCTATTTAGGTATTTTGCCTATTTTTCAAGATTAGGTCTCAACCAATTTGTCGAATGAATGCATGAGTGACAGAACAAGTGAGCTGGTCTATCACATGCCCAATACTGGAGCTGCCACACTGAGACTCAGTCCCTGTCCTCAGGGAGCCCACGGCTCCATGTAGACAGGTGCTGACGGCTGCGGTGGGAACTTGGGCAGCATACACGAAAAAAGTTATATCAGGCATTTTGAACGAGGGCTTCCTGAAGGAGGAGGTGTTTGAGCTGGCCTTCAAGGAGGATGAGGAAAGTAGGGAGGAGAGGCTATTGGACAGAATAGGCTCTGGAAGGAGAAGGCACAGGCCTCATTGAGGGGCAGCCTGGAAACAAGTGGGAGAGGGACGGGAGAAGTGGGCAAGGCCAGCCAAAGGGTTCGGGGCTGGGTTGCTAGGTTCGGGAGAAAGAGCCCAGGGAGATGCTTCTCAGGGCCGAGGGACTGCAGGGGGAAGCTTGGAGTGGCTTTAAATTTTCTGTCAGATTCCTGCGTGTCCTGGAGGGCTCCTAACAGAGTTGCTGAGGCTGCGTGGGGTTCCGGGAGGATCCTTTTATGTTTTAGTAATTATCTTGTCACCCACCAAAAAATAATTTTATCCCGGGAAGAGGGAAGGTTTGGTGTGTTGAAATCTGCTGCTGCGGAAGTGCGGGCGGCCTAATTGGGATCCATAAATCTGCTTTTTAACAAGCACAATTAGGAATACTTATTGCAGGCCAGCCTGAGGCGCTCAGGCGAGGGCCGTTAGCAGGCAGCCCGTGTGTGGCTTTATTTAATGGTTCTGGAGACTTGATCTGATCGGGGTATCAAAATTAGCCACAAGGGGAGCGTGGGTGGGTGGGGGAGCAGGGGGAGCGGGACTCCACTTGAAAGTGGAATCAGACCCTAAAGTTTCATCTTGAGGAGGTTATTAGGCAGGCGTATGGTTTACTAGACTGTTCTTTGGGGCAGATTGGTAGTGGAGAACTGAGGGGCTGACGGCAGGGAGGACAGACGCTCAGGTGTCCCAGCTGCCCGGCAGTTAGCCCTTGGGGAAGTGAGGAAGGGCAACAGGGCTGAGGTTGGGGTTCCCGCGGGCTGTCAACTGAGATCCTGGAGGGATCAGTGTCTGGGAGGGTCAGAGCAGCTATCTGTGGAAGGAAAGAGCCATGTGGGCCAGAATGATCTAGAAATCTTCCATACGTTAAGCAAGTGTGTGCTGGGCTGTAAGGATGGGCAGAGTTGGGCGTGTGGAGGGGCAGGAGTGAGACCACCGTTTGTCCCTGACTCAGGCAGCACCCTTCCAGGGAGAACTGCCAGGAAGGAGACAGCCCGTGAGGAGTGCTGCTTATGTGGAGGGGCTGAGGGCCGGGTGCTGACAGGGATTCTGGGCAGGGCTTGCACCTGGTACAATCACCTGAAGATGGGGTCTGGGGCCTGGCCTCTCTCTCAGTGTCTGATGTATCCAGCCTTGACATCACGGGGTGTGAGCAGGAGTCAGCTCTCTATGTGGGGAACTCGCGAGGGTTGAAGGCTGAGGAGCCACAGCGCCCTGGGCCTCGTGTTGGCCCCAGGGAATTGCAACAGTGACAGGCTGAACCTTTGGGGTGGAGGAGAAGGTGTGTCTGCAGCAGCTCTCACGGGCGGGGCCATTGCACTTGTGGGTCCCGCCACTTCAGGAAGACTCCACAGAGAAGGAAGAGATTCCAGTTCTTCTTTAAAACATTAAAAAGTGATTTCTTATTACATTTATTGCTATTTTTGTATGTATGTGTGGAGATGTGTGCATACCATGTTGTGTGTGTATATAGAGGTCAGAGGACAACTTGTGGGAGGGAGGGAGTGCCCTCCTTCTACCCTAGAGGTGGGTCCTAGAGGTTGAACTCATGTGATCCATCTTAGTGACAAGGACGCTTATCCACCGTGTCATCTCTGTTGGCCCCTCCAGCTGCCTCTTGATAAAATGAGTAGTGATACGTGAGGTACCACAGGCCTTTAATCCCAGCCAAGGCGGGTAGATCTCCATGAATTTGAAATCGGCTCGGTCTACATTGTGAGTTCCAGGCCAGCCAGGGATGCATAGTGAGACCTTGTCTCAATAAAATAAAACAAAATAGAATAGAATAGTGAGTAAATAAACAAGAACACATAATGAACAACTGAATAGGTGGATGAATGGATAAGTCTGTGAATGAACGGATGAGTGGGTAAGTAAATGAATGAATGAGTGGATGTGGGAACGAAGGGGTTGGTAAATGAATGAGGACCTGAGTGAATGAATGAGTAGATGAGTGAGTTAATGAATAAATAATTAAGTAACAGAATGAATTAGTGAGTGGGTGAGTAAATGCAGGAGCGCTAGGTTTGGGGGCTGGAGAGATGGCTGTGTTAAGAGCAGCTGCTGCTTTTGCAGAGAACCGGGTTAGGTTCTGCACCCACATGGCGGCTCACAACGGTCCAGTTCCAGGGGATTCAACTCCTTCTTCTAGTCTCTGCAAGTGCCAGGCGACATACACATGGACGGAACACTCACACACACAAAGTAAAAATAAACAAGTCTTTTTAAAAAGTGCTGGGCTTTGTGCCTGCCATAAAGGGAAGAGCCTCGCATGGGTGTCAGGCAAGCTTGGGATTCACCGAATGCTGGCATTTTGTCATGCTGCATGTCCTTGGTATTGTCACTTGACTATTCTAATGGGAAAAATAGAAAGTTAAGCTGGGAGGTGGTGGTGCACGACTTTAATCCCAGCACTCGGGAGGCCTCTTCGAGGGTCTCTCTGAGTTCAAGGCCAGCCTGGTCTACAGAGCAAATTCCAGGACAGCCAGAGCTGTTAAACAGAGAAACCTTGTCTCGAAAACCAAAACCAAAACCAAACACGATGGTATTGATGTCACAGTCATCATTCTGTGAGGGTCAAGTGAAAGAAAGGACCTCTAGCATGCAGTGGGGGCCAAATCCACACCAGTTCCTTCGCTACTTCCCCAGTGTGTGTCCTTTCAGTTTGAAATCGGGGTTCCCCACACCTGTCCTGCTTCTAACCAGGGTCTTGTTGAAACTCCAAGGTGTCATCACACCTTGTGTGACAGGTACTTGGTGAGTTGCACTTTACAAGGATGAAAGAGGAACTCTGTGTGTGTGAAGTCCCTTTGAAGTGACTGGGGCCATGCTGGGGGGGGGGGCGGGAAGGAAGGGAGAGGTGACATGTGCGGAGAGTTACCACTGCACCCAGAGTTCTGAGAACTGAAGCATGGAAAGCTCACAGGACCTAGCGGGGACTCCTGAGGGCTGCCATTTCTGTGGTTCCTGGATTCTAGTGAAACTTAGAATTCTCTAGATTGTTTGACCTTGAGGTGGAATCAGACGCAGAGGCCTATGCAGTGAGCCATACACTGAGGTGGTTCTGTGCCCTTCAGGAACTAGAAATGCTCAGCAAGCCAGGGTCTAGCCATTGTTTTAGGTTAAATTTATGAAAGTCAGGGCCTTTATGGATGGTGGCTCCCGTGTAATCTCTGTGTGTGGTCATTCCCTGTAAGAGTTTTCATGGGGACTGAGGTCCAGGGAAGAGAGAAGGGGAGTTCTCTCTCTTCCCTAGGCCTCAGCCAGGAAAACCAGCCACACTTACTCCTTACCCACCCTAGGGCTCCCTGGGAGCCGGCTTCCAAGAGAAGCGTTTCCCTAACACCCGAACCACCGCACCCTCCCTACACTTTTTATGTAAAGGCCTAATTGAGGGTGCACTCAGCTCCCCTAACTGTGGGTTCTGAATCCACAGATCTAGCCAATTGGTTGGAAAATACTGGGAGAAAATGTCTCTAGAGTCTTTCCCTCCATGTTGTCATTCTCCAGACAGTCTTGTGCCGCCGTCTGGATTAGGTGTGACTGCCATAGAGGTGACTGGCTGTACCAGTGAGGATGGACGTTGGTTATAAAAACATTTTATATTTGAGCCACTGCGTCTTCTGGGCTTCTGGAATCAGTCCCCTGTGGATACATGGATGGGGAGGGGGCTGCTGTAACTTCAGAGTCTCAGAGATCTCTCAGAGAATTCTCGGGGGCTGTCTGCCCAGCTGTTCCCATCAGTATTTTGCATGCTGGCTTCATGACGATGGAAGCAGGAACCAAACTACAGACCGTCTGTGGCCTTTGTGTACATCTCTATAAACGTTATAGTATATATATTTGCAGTCAGAGCCACTTCGGTTCACTACTTATTTATTTTATTATTTGTGTGTGTGTGTGTTTTGCCTGCCTGTACATATGTGTATCACAAGCATGCCTTGTGCCCAAAGAGGTCAGAAAAGAGTATCGGATGCCCTGGAATTGGAGTTACGTCTGTGAGCTGCCATGTGGGTGCTAGGAATCAAACCTGGGTCCTCTGCAAGAGTAACAAATGCTCTTAACCACTAAGTCAGTTCCCCAGCTCCTTAAAACTTTCTCTATAGTCACATCCCCTTCCCTCCACCCACCTCCGGCACCCATTGGTCCCTTGTCTCCTTCCCTTGTCATTTGAACAAGTGTCACAGGAATGGGACTACCTGATGTATCTTTTGAGACCGACTCTTCTCATTCTGGGTTGTTCTCTAGCGATCCATCCAGACTCTTGTGTGTCTAGCCCCGTTTTCTTTTATACTGCTGAGTAGTCCATGTTTTTTTGGGGCTACCATACAAAGCACTACCACAAGGATAGCTTCAAGTCACACAAACTTATTTTTCATGATTCCAGGGATTGACTTGGAAGTCAAGGTTCAGTGGGTATGGCTGGGCTCCGAGCAGGGTCCTGGGAAGGATCCTTCCTCGGCTCTCCCGACCTTCTGATTTTTGCCAACAACTTGTCCCTGTATGATCTTAGCATGTCTGCAAAGACCCTAAGAAGGCCACACCCCGAGGTTTCAAGTGGGCTTGAATTTTGGGATGGCACTCCCCAATCCGGCAGACCCGGTGTAGACGCACTAAAGTGTTGCCCATCCTCCCATGCAAGGAAGTCAGGGCTGTTTCCAAGTTTTAGCTATTATAAGAAAGGATGCTGTAAACACTCTTACAGAGACTTCACTGGACAAAAATTGTCTTTAGATAAATGTCCCCGAGTGTAATTCCTGGGTCATAGCTCAAGCATGTTTAGGTTTTAAAGAAACCGCTAAGCTGTTCTTCACAGTGGCTGAATCATCTTAAATGCCCATCAGCCTTGTTCTGCACATCCATGCTGGTCTTGGTGGTATTCCTGTGTTTGTTTTGTCCATCTGGTGAGAGGCTGAGCACGTCACCAAGTGCCATGGGCTGATGATGTCATGGTTTTTCATGTGCTTATGCTCTATCTGCAGGTCCTCTGGCAAAGTCACCTCAAGCGTTTTCTCCACTTAAATTTTAAAATTGCATTTATTGATTTATCATTATTAATACGACTGCTACTATTATTAATTTGTGTGTGTGTGTGAGTCATCATCCGAGGACGGCCGTGGTAATCTGTTCTCTTCTACCTGTGGGCCTGGGGACTCAAACTTGGGTCATCAGGCCTAGGAGTAAGAGCCTCACTGGCTGAGCCATCTTGCTGGTCCGTTTCTCCACTTTTAACTTTAATTGTTTTGTTTGAGTCAAGGTCTCACTATATAACCCTGGCTGACCTGGAGCTTGCTATGTAGACCTTGAACTCACGGAGATCCACTTGCCTGTGTCTCCTGAGAGCTGGGGTTAGAGGTGTGTGCCACTATGCCTCATTCCTTTTTCTACTCCCTTCTCCCCTCACTAGAGACGGGGTTTCTATGTTGTGGTAGTTTGAATGTAATTGGCTCCCATAATCTCAAAGGGAGTAGCACTATTAGGAGGTGTGACTTTGTTGGAGTGGGTATGGCCTTGTTGGAGGAAGTGTGTCACTGTGGGGCGGGCGTTGAGGTTTCCTGTGCTCAGGATACCTCCCAATGAGTCAGTTGACTTCCTGTTGCCTGCACGATGTAGGACTCTCAGCCATTTCTCCAGCACCACATCTGCCCGCCTGCTGCCATGCTCTCCACCCTGATGATAATGGACTGAACCTCTGAACTGTAAGCTGCCACCCCATTTAAATGTTTCCTCTATAAGAGTTGCCATGGTCATGGTGTCTCTTCACAGCAATAGAAAACCTTAACTAAGACATCTGTGTAACAGCCCTGGCTGTCCTGGAACTTGCTTTGTAGACCAGGCTGGTCTCGAACTCAAAGAGATCCACCTGCCTCTTCTTCCTGAGTGTTGAGATTAAAGGCATATTCCACCATGCCCATCCTTTTTTTTCCTTCTCTTTTCTTCCTTCCTTCCTTCCTTTCTTTTCCTTCCTTCCTTCCTTCCTTCCTTCCTTCCTTCCTTCCTTCCTTCGTTCCTTCCTTCCTTCCTTCCTTCCTTCCTTCCTTCCTTCCTTCCTTCCTTCCTTCCTTTCTTGGTGTGTGTGTTTTGTATTTTGAGGCAGGGTTTCTTTGTATCGCCCCAGCTGTTCTAGAACTCACTCTGTAGACCAGGCTGGCTCTCTTCCCAAATGCTGGGATTAAAGGTGTGCACCACCACCACTGCCCAGCTCCTTTCTCTACTTTTCAGTTGATGATTTCTTTTTTTTTTTCCAACAATTTATTTTCATTTTATGTGCACTGGCATTTTACCTGCCTGCATGTCTGTGTGAGGGTGTTGAATCCCTGGAGCTGGAGTTATAGACAGTTGTGAGCTGCCATGTAGGTGCTGGGAATTGAACCTGAGTCCTCTTAACTGCTGAGCCACCTCTCCAGCCCCTAGTTGATGATTTCTTACCATTGAATCCAGGAGCCTTTTACACAGAGCTCTTAGTTGGATATGTGATCTGCAAATATCTTCTTTTCCCTCTCTGAATAGTGTCTATCACAGAGCACTTATTTTCCGTGAAGTCTGATGTATTGATGGTTCCTTGAGGGCTGCGCTTTCAATGTCAAGTCTCTTTAGGTTTTCCTCTACCAGCTGAACTGTGTCCCCTCTGTATCTCTCTACACAGTTCCTGTCTCTTGTGGACATAAACTTAGTTCCTTTTTTTTTTTTTTTTTTTGGCCTGTGGCTATAGGTGTCGAGACGACTCACCTTCTCTCCCCACACCTTCCCAGGCCTTCATAGACAGTGCTGACCCCAGGCTTGAAGTTCACACTTCAAGTTATCTGCTGAATGGAACTAACATCTGGGTGCCCATGGTCTGAGAGCCCTCCAGTTAAAGATGAAGAAATCGCGGCCAGTTTAAAGAGGCTGAAAGGGTCATGTTTTCCCCACCCAGGGCCACATGTTAGGAAGCAGGCAGATGAGAAAACAATGAGAAACACCAAGTTGCTCATTTGGATACTGGAACCCTGACCACCTCCCCCGCCTCCCCCGCCCCTCCTCCCATCCAGGGGAAGGAGTGGCTGTCAAGTCAGGGTGTGTGGTCTCTGCCCTCAGTGGGAAGCAGGGTTCAGTGTAGGCCTGGGTGGGCAGGCACAGCCTTCCCTGACTCTAATGGCCTGCTGTGCTGTGCTGTGCTGTGCTGTGCTGGCCACATCTGCGACTGTCACCGGGGCGCAGCACAGCAGGCTTCTGGCTCAATTGGAGTAAACGTCTGAGCAAGGGACTCAGGCGGCTTTCATTCCTCTCCTTCCCTGGAAAGGGTTTTTCCTCTAGGGATTAACCACATCGCTGTAAACGCTGGCTAATCCCTCCTTGTTAAATTTTTTCACCTTTATCTGCTTGTTTGTTTATTTGTGTGTTTGTGTGTGTATGTGGATGTGTGTGTGTGTAGGAACTAGAAATACATGTAGAGGTCAGAGGACAGTTTTTCTCTTTCTACCATGTGGATCCCAGGAAAGGAACCCAGGTTACCAGGCTTGGTGGCAGGTACCTTTACCCGTTCATCCCTCTGGCTGGCTCCCTCTCCTCCATTTTTAGAGTTTGCGGACTTGTGGCTAACCGTTCAACCTAGCTGAGAAGTCACAAAGCCATTTCTTTGCATCCTTCCCTGAGAGAGGCCCCCATAAGTCTGTTTAGATCCAGGGCTCACCATGGGAAAGGTGCTGTGGCATGGGTGAAGCTACCGAGAGGTCCCTCACTGGTGGGTTTTAGCACAAGGACACTGACTTTCCCACAAGGTAAACGTGAACGCTGGGGTGAGTGGAGAGCAGGGTGTCACCTTCTCAGTGACTCACTTGGGGCTCATGACCCTAGACAGTTTCTGGGGACCTTTGGGGAAAGTGTAGAGAGGAAGACCTGACTCTGGCGGTGACAAGCTGCTTCCCCTGGGCATGGGGTCCTAGGCTGCACTGAATTCTGACACTTGTCAGAACAAGCCTTGTCTGTCCTGTGGTATGCTAGCTTCCTGTACTAGGAAAGTTCTAGGTTTGGGGTGGCGCATATAGGCCACCAGCCTCTGGCCTCAGCTGTGGGGCTGCCCTGTGAAACAGATGCTGACCAACCTCTCCAGAGGCTGAGCGATGGCTCAGTGAGGAAAGTACTGGTCACTTAGACACGAGGACCTGAGTTAGGACTTAAGTACTCCATAAAAATGAAAACCTGGTGCAGCAGCATGTACCCATGATCCTGGTGCTGGGGGCGTGGGGACAGGAGAATCTCAACCTCAAAAGTAGGGTGAAGCATGACACAGAGAGACACCTAATGGACCTACCTCTGGTCACTGTGTGCACACATGTGTAGTGTGTGCATTTACACACACAATCACCCTCCATAATCCCTCTCCTGCTCAGTCTTGTCTTTGAGAGGAGCTGGAGATACCTCTATGTCTCTGTACACAAGCTGGGCTCTCCAGAGCCAAAGCTTGCCTCCTCTTAGGGACCCAGTCTCCAGCCAGGGACCATCTGCCCCAAGTGCTTCAGAGAGTCTGTTTGCTTCTCTTCTCATATCCCCTTGTCTTAGCTCGGAGTTCCTGAGGAGACGGAGCAGGAAGCCCCACTGAGGGAAACTGCTGAAGGGATGTGTGTCACAGCATGCCTGGAGGGATGCAGCTGCAGGAGGCCCAGAGGACAGTAATGCAGACCTAGCCAGAGCCTTAGCGGACAGAGCTCACAGGTGCTCTGCAGCACGGGGAAGGAGTGGGGGTTCCGAACAATCTTGGGGAGGCCCATGTTTTGATGAGGACCCTTCCTTTCTTCTTCTGTTCAGGTACTGGATGTGGTTGTCCCAGGTTTGGGTCATGACCTTGAGCTAAATGCTCTCTCTGGCTGAGGACAGGGGCAGAGAATGGCTTGAGAATGAGTTCTTCCGTTCTGAAGGGATGTCTAGGAGGTTCATTTTAGCCTTCAATACTCCTCCTTTTACCTCCTTCCTCAAGGACTCTAGCCTGAGATACATCAGTTTCTGGGCTAGGAAACATAGTCCACGGGCTGGGATATAGTTCGGCTAGTTAGAATGCACAAAGTTCTGGGTTCCATGCTCAGCACCCTATAAACCAGGTGTGGTGGTACACGTCCGTTGTCCCAGCCCTGGGAGGTGGAGGCAAGGTATCTTAGTAAGGGTTTCTATTGCTGCGAAGAGACACCATGACAGCAACTCCTATAAAGGAAAGCATTGAATTGGGGCTGGCTTACAGTTTCAGAGGTTTAGTCCAGTATCATCATGACGAGAAACATGGCAGCATGCAGGCAGACATGGTGCTGGGGAAGGAGTTGAGAGTTCTACATCTCGATATGTAGACAACAGAAGGAGACTGTCACTCTGGGCATGGCTAGAGCATGTAAGAGACCTCACAGCCTGTCTCCACAGTGACACACTTCCTCCCACAAGGCCTCACATACTCCAATGAGGTCACAACTCCTAGTAGTACCACTCCCTGTGGGGCGTTTACCCACCAACCCCACAGCTCCCAGAGTTTTCTTGAGTGTGAGCAGCAGGAAATATTAGATAGAAGGATTTATTGCGGAGATAAATAGATAGAAAATAAAGGATAGCCTCGAGAGGGCCTGGAACCTTTTCCAACAGCCCCGACTGTCTCTGCCCTAGGGTATTTATAGAGACGCCAAGGGGTGGAGCAAAAGACCTCCTCCACCAGCACAGCCAAGTGCAGACCATCTCAGACACCTGCACTCAGGCCCGTGGTCCTAATCATCCTCTATGTGGACCTGCTGGGTAAAGCCATGAGGAACCTGAAAACAGGCTCCCACAACTCCCTAATGGGCCAAGCACTCAAACACATGAGTCTATGGGGGCCATTCCTATTCAAACTACCTTACAGGGGACTCATACATTCAATGTCATCCTTAGGCTACATAGTGAGTTTGGGGTCAACCTCGTCAGCCAGCCAGTCAGCCAACTAGCCAGCTAACTAGCCAGCCAACCAAACAACCTAGCCCAGGTTTTTTGTACTTCTGATTGTTGGCTGCCTCTGGTTGGCACAGATCTGAGCATAACTGGGCCTTTCCTTTGGTTTCTCCATGATCCAAGATGTAACAATGACAAGGTGAGGTGGTCAGCAGGCCCTGTCTTGTTATCTACAAACAGCACTGAACCAGCCAGGCATGGGCCCTAAACTTGGAGCTGCCTTGGGACCTGGTTCTTCTTCAGTTCTCTGTCTTCTTTGGGAGCGATAGTGTCCTCCTGGGATGTGGATTCCCTCTTCTGGGGATCCCAGTGCTGGCCACAGTCTCTCCCTACTGCTTTAGCAATGCATTGTGGGTTTTTTCACTTGTTTGTTTATTTAGTGTGTGTGTGTGTGTGTGTGTGTGTGTGTGTGTGTGTGTGTGCGCGTGCGCGCGCGACACACGGATGGGAACAAGAGGGAGGTGAGTGGCATTCATGCTCTGGTGCTCATGTGAAGGTCAGAGGACAACTTGAGAGAATCTGTTCTTTCCCTCCACCGTGTGTGTTCTAAGGATTGAACTCAGGTTGCTCGGCTTGGTGGCAAGAGCCTTTACTTCCTGAGCTCTCTCGACAGCCAGTAGCCTTGACCTTCCGTTCCTCCAGCCTCTCTCTCCTGACTGCTGGGGACACAGGTGTTCACTGCTTCACCTGGTTTATATGGTGCTGGAGACTGAACCCAGGGCTTTGTGCAGGCTGGGCAAGTCCTTTACCAACTGAGCTCCATCGCCAGTCCTGTGCTGTTCTCCATGGGAATCCAGAGTTCTTGCCAAGACCCCCTGGGCCATGGCTGCCATTGAGCTTCTGCCCCTGACTTTAACATTGGGAGTTCCAATTACAGATGGTCGCTTCGGAGAGGCTTAGTGACAGAAGCCATCCATCTCTGCATTGCAAATTTATTTTATTTTATATTTTCAGCCTGAGTGCCTGTTCAGCTGTGAGCTCATCTGTCTAATCAGCTTGCCGGCAGTTGAGGGAGAGCGGGTGTCCCCTTGATCTGTGCTCCGTCCCTTTGATTCAGCTCAGGCAGGGGATGGAGAGCCTGGGTTGAGAATGCTTCTCCGAGTTGCTTTCTGGAGTTCAAAGATGCATCTCTCCAGCTGGACCAGTAAATTGCACGAGCAATCTGCCAGGAATTTCCAGCACAGATCCCAGCTGTTCCCAGGTCCTTTTGGGGTGGCAGCCAGCCCTCCCTCAGCCCACGGGTGGGTGGTGCGACTCTGGCCTGCTAGCTGGCCCCGCACGGGTGGGTGGTGCGACTCTGGCCTGCTAGCTGGCCCCGAGCATCCTTTCTCCATGCTGGCTGGACCATTTCCACTCAGAGCTGCTGGCCTGTGCTGGCCCTGATCCATCTCACCTTGAACCTGTGCTGATGTCTCCTTGGTGGAGAACTTGGGTGGGGAGGAGCACTCCGGTGCTGAGGAAAACTTGATCCCCAGCATGTCTTCATGCTTTGTTTGCTTGTGTGATGAATGCAGTTCCCACATCTAGACTATCAGTCATTTTCTGATGTGATCTACACATCTCTGTCGGAATTGAATTAGCACCTGTATTGTTGTGGTAGTTTATTTGGTAAGAAAATGAAATCCGATGTGCATATTAAGGTGGGGGTGTGTTCAGGGCAACATGGAGGATCCCTGGGCTAAGGGGTCCCTTGGTGTCCTCCCCAATCCTGCCCCATCGCATGGTAGGCTTCTAGTCCCACTGTCCTTTCAGGTCAGGGATGGGACCAATGTGAAGACACAAAGGATAGGTGGTGGGAGGAAGGATCCTGGAAGGCAGGATATGGGAGGGGGAAATACTGGGGAAAAAGAAGCTTGGGGGAAGGATGCTAGGAGAAAAGATGTTGGGAAGAAGGATACTGTGGTAGTGTCAAGAGACAGGCAGACAAAAAGTCAGAAAGTGCTGGGGTTAGAAGGCAAGGGGAGCTTTTGGGGTTTAATGCCAAGAGTGGTAAGAGTGTAAGGAATGTATGGGGAGGCAATGGTGAAGAAGGCTTTAGGGACCTTTTCCTGTGGATTCTACATAGTGTGTGTGTGTGTGGGGGGGTGTATGTGCATGTGTGTGCCTGTGTGCATGTGCATGGGGAAACCAGGGGTCAGTCTCAAGTGTTGTTCCTCAGAAGCCTTTCGGTTTTCTTTAAAGACAAATTCCTCGCTAGGATCAGGGGCTTGCCAATTCAGCTAAGCTGGCTGGCCAGAAAGGCCCAAGTATCTTGCCTCTGCCTCCTCAGTGCATTAACAAACATTGCTGGAATCAGAAGCATGCGTCACCATGCTGACCGTTTGTGTGGGTACTGGGGAATCAAACTCAGGTCTTTGTGGTGTGCAGCAAGCACATTCCTGACTGGGATTACACCTGTGTCTGCCTCTGCCCCCTCCTCAGCCTCTTGCAGGTGGGGGTGAGCTGACCGAGGGGCAGTCTTGGCTTTCCCCGTCCCTCCACCCCTCCCTTTCACATATCCCCATCTTCTTTCCACACACATGCTTTTCTCTGCCCCAGCTCTGAGCCTGGTTTATTGCAGGAGGAAGGGAGCCTCTGTAGGAGCCCAGTGTGGTGAGGAGCGCCTGTCACCACAGGAGCATCTTTGACGGGATGTCAGCTCTTGAGGTTTGAACCTAGTGTTCTCCACAGGATCCACTGGGAGTTCAGTTGCCAGTTGATGGCTTTGGGAAGTGATTGGACCCTGAGAGCTCTGACTTAATCAATAGATTAATTCTGTGATGCATCATAACAGGGCGAATTGGAGGTGGTAAAAAGCGGAAGTGGAGGTCATGGAAAGAAGTGGTCACTGGAAACTGTTCTTGGGGGCTCAGCTCTTGCCCTGGCTGTTTCCTGTGTCCTCCTTTTCTCCACTTCCTGCCCACCATGAGCTGGCAGCCTCTGCCATGTGCCATGATGTTCTGCCACCAGGCCCAGAATCAATAGACCTGAAGATGGTGGGCTGAAGTCTACGAAACCATGAACTGAAAGAAATCCTTCTTTAAGTCTATGACAGACATTTTGTATGAGTAACATCAGCTTGGGATGCGGTGACAGATGAACCTAGCACAACGCAGCCATAGGAGGGTGAGTGGGAGGTCATAGTGCCTGAGTGTCCTTGGCTGGAGCGGACTCCACTTGGACCATCTCTTGTATGAGATCTCAGTTGACCAGGTCCTGCTTCTCCCTTCCTGGGCCCCATTTCCTCCAGCTGTGCCCTTTTCAGCCTTGGTCATCGAGGGACAAGGCCCAGCCCCCCCCCACCACCCGTGACCTCTCAGGACGTATTACCAACACGCAGGGAGGTGTCAGGCTAGGATTGGAGGACAATGCTCCTGAGTGAGGACGGAGATGAAACCTGTTCCCTGGTGGAACACAGGGGCCATTTTTCTCTCAGTCTTCTCTGTTCCCTGGGCATACGTTTCTAAGGTCTCAGGATGGGAGGATGCGCAGGGCTATTTCCTCCATCTTAGATAGTGAAGGAGGAGGGTTCCCTAGGTTGGGCCCTTGAAAGTCCCACAGGGGCAGTGTTGTAGTTTAGATGTGTCCTCCAAAGGTCCATGGTACCTTACATGGTACTACTGGGCAGTGGTGAAGCCTGTAAGAATTGGAGCCCTGTGGAAGGTCCTTAGGACATTTGGGGTGTGCCCTTGAGGAGGACTGTGGGACTCTTGTCCGCCTCCAGCTATGAGAAATGCATTTTTTTTTTGCATAAAAAATAGAGAAATGCTTAATAGTAAAGAGTACTTGCTGCTCTTGCAGAGGACCCAGGTTTGGTTCCCAGAACCCACATAGCAGCTCACAATCGTCTGCAACTGCAGTTCTAGGGGACCTGATGCCCTCTTCTGGCCTCCGTGGGCACCAGGCATAATGGTGCACATCTATCTATCTAGGCAAACACTCATACACATAAAATAAAAATAAAAATAAGCAAATATAAAGAATATCATTTCTGTTACGTATTTGGCTCTGCCCGACCAGAATCAGCTTGTGTTACAGTGACAGTTCATTTGGTAAGAGAGTGGTTTGTTCTGGCACAGGCTTCCACTATGGTGTGATGCCCTCACCAGTGGCTGGAGGCAGTGAAGCTGTCGATCTTGGTTTGGGATCTCCAGAGTTGAGCTAAACAACCTTTTTTCTCTTTATAAGTGAATCGCATCAGGGATGTTGTTGTAGTCCGGGGAAGCTGACTAAGACAAACAGTCCCTGGCTTTGCTTCTCTGGGTGGAAGAGCTGCCTGCTCAGCTCTTGGCAGCCGGGGAACACAGCTTGCCAACCTGATCTCTCCGTACTGACACCACTGTCCAATATTGTAGCTACCCACCACACGTGGTTATATATGTTAAAATTAATAAAAAAAAAAAAAAGAGCTAAAATGAAAAATTCAGGTCTGTGGTAGGGAAGGATTATTATGCACACATTAGTCAGCAGCAGGAAGGAATAGCTTGATAGTGTCTAGGTAAAGCAGATGTCAGAGCTAAGAGAGTTGCCAGGGACAGGGAGGTGGCATCCCGTAATGATGCAGGTCAGCCACCAAGGAAACAAGCAGCCTTATCCCTGCTCCGAACGCTAGAGCTACGAAACACTTTGTATCAGTTACTTTGCTTGTTGCTGTGACCAAATACCCTGAACAAAGAGGACGTAAGGAAAGAAGGGCTTGTTTTGACTCCTAGGGGACAGTCACCCTGATGGGGAAGGCATGGTGGCAGGAGCAGGAAGCAGCTGTCACGCTCCACCTGCTGTCAGGAAGTAGAGAGAAAATGAGTTCCCTCTGTCCTCACCCTCTCCACACACAGCAGGTGGGCAGTATTCGGAGATTTGAGAAGTCAAGTCGCGGGTCCGGCCTCTCTTTCTGTGTGACCTTGGACACTTCGCTTCTTCTCTCTGTTTCTTTATCCGTAAATTGAAGGGTTGGCCTCCTCTCTGGGATGCCTTTCAGCTTTAATGAGACACGGTCTTAAGCATCTAGTTGGCTGCTTTCATTTATTTAATTTTCAAAGTACGTTTAAATTCATTTGTGTACGTGTGCCCGTCCGTGCACACCACGGTGCACGTGAGGAAGCCAAGCGGACGGCTATGGAAGTTGGTTTTCTCCTTCCTCCATGTAGGCCCCAGGGATCCACTCGGGCTGCCAGGCTTGGGGGCAGACGTCGCTACCCACTGAGCCGTCTCACTGGCCCCAGTTTGAAGAGCTTTGTTTTATTTCGTCTACAAGGAGGAATCAGAGGAGCCGGGCAGGGTGTGGCGGTGAGTTCGAGTTTTAATTTTGCATCTGATCTGGCAGCAGCTCACAGGGCTCTCTCCCTGTGGGTTTGCAGGCTTGCCTCTCACAGCCTTCCTTCAACTGGCTGCAGTTTCTCTATACCCACCCAACCTCTTTAGCAGGTCTGCAAGACCGGGAAAGCAGGCCGCAGCAAGAGGCTCCCTGGAGCACGTGCATCCCACCACTGCCCACGGCCTACAGCTCCTCTTCCCTTTGGGTCCCCTCTGGGTTTCCAGACTTGGGTCTGCTGTGTCTGTGGCCTGAGGGGAGTCCCTGGCAGTGGGGACTCTGGCTGCTTCCTGGGTACATTGGCCAGCAAGCCTCTGGGGACAGGCCCTGCCTGTTGGGATACCCGGCTTGCAGCAAAGGCCTGGCTGGAGCTGGTGGGGGTGGGTGGGATGGAAGTAAGTTTGTCCCTGCATTGCTGGGGGCTCTCTTCCAAGAGGAGGAGAAGGGACGGAACTGCCTTCGGTGTAGGGCTCCTGGTGGAGGAAAGGGCTCCCAGCCTGGCCTAGGGCTCTGCAGGCTGAGGGCTAGGCAGTGTTGGAGAGGTAGGCAGTTTTCTTCTTCATCTTCCCCCACTTCCGGAAAGCTTAGGGAACACTGACTTCCTTTCTGTAGCTAGAACATGCATGCCTGTGCTCCTGGGCCAGCTCTATCCAGTGCACTGTGGTGGATTGCAGACGTTGAGTCCTGCTTTGGTGCTGGGTCTGTGGTGGCAGTGGCTGTGTGTGACAGGTGTCCTTGGTCCTTTGATTGCCTCTTGCTGCACCATACCCATCCTTTCTTTTTCTTCTTCAACCTAGAGAAGCTCAGTTTTGTGTGGGCCCCTGATGTCTGCCTCTGCCTGGGTTCTGCCCCCACCCCTTCCTGTAATATTCCACTTCCTGAAGGTTCCATAGCTTTCCAAAGCAGCGCTACCCACGGGGGTGATATTCAAACACGTGAGCCAATGGGGTTCATCTCACATTAAAGCCACAAGTGTCAGCTGAGGATGTAGCTCAGTTGGTAGACAACTTCTCTCAAGTGCACAAAGTTTTGAGTTTGATTCCCAACACTTTATCAACCAAGACTGATGGCACACGCCCATAATCTTAGTACTTGGCAGGTGGAGGCAGGAGAATCAAAAGCTCAAAGGCATTCTCTGCTACGTGGCAAGTTTGAGGCCAGTCTTGGATGTTTTGGAAACCCTGTTTTAGAACAAATGAACAAGAGGCTGGAGAGATGACTCAGTGGTTAAGAGCACTGGCTGCTCTTCCAGAGGACCCAGGTTCAATTCCCAGCAACTACATGGTGGTTCACAGCTGCCTGTAACTTGTAGATGGAACAGTCTTATTAAATAAGAAACGCAGCCAAATGCAGAGTTAAAAGCCCAAGAGGTCAGAGCAATAGCTGAGAGCTGATACTAAAAACCCTTTCTTACCCTTCGCTGCCGCTGTCGTCCTTCCCCTCAGAAAGAGACCTACTTCCTGTGTGTCTGTCTTTTTATTGACTTTCTGTTCTGCCTTCTCATTGGTTGTAAACCCAACCACATGACCTCCTCGTCACTGCCTGTCTATACAGACCTCCAGGTCTTCTATGGTTAGTATTGAGATTAAAGGTGTGTGTCTCCATGCTGGCTGTATCCTTGAACACACAGAGATCTGCCTGTCATGTGATTGGGATTAAAGACGTGCGCCACCGCCACCCAGCTTCTGCTATGGCTTGCTATTAGCTCTGACCCCCAGGCAACTTTATTTATTAACATACAAATAAAATCATTTTTCAGTACAAATAAAATATCACCATAGTAACTCCAGTTCCAACAGACATATATGCAGGCAAAACATCAATGGACATGAAATATAAATAAATTAACAACAACAACAACAGAAACAAATGAACAAACAAATTCACTCCAAGTCACAGGTGTCTCACTCAGGGACATAGTCAAAATAGTTGAGACTACATCTTAGCACTGACCAATCAGCATGAGGCACCGAGTGACCAGAACAGACCTGACGGGGTCCACATCAGATCCTGGCCTTAGCACGTGGAGGAGTCGCCCCATCCTGCTTGGATCTCAGCTGAGTCACATGGACCCATGAGCCTGTGGTAGCTCGGGTGTGAGAGGAGGTGGAAGGACTCATTCACGGAGATAAACGGGAGAAGGGTTATCACAAAAAGCTGCCCACGAGCCCTACGGCAAGCCCGAGTTCTAGAATCATGGGACTAGGCTGAAACCTGAGATTCCCTGGGTCTCAGAGGACCACAGCCAGGGTGACCGTCCTTGTCTTCTGTGGTAGGGGATCTTTACTGCCAACTTGAGGAAAATTAGACCCATCTAGGAGACCCACATCTGCATGTCTGTGAGGGTTTTTCCAGAGAGGGTTAACTGAGGAGAGAAGATAAACCCTCACTGTGGGCAGCACCATCCTACCGGCTAGGGAATTGGATTGAGAAAGAGAGAGAGAGAGAAAGAGAGAGAGAGAAAGAGAGAGAGAGAGAGAGAGAGAGAGAGAGAGAGAGAGAGAGAGAGAGAGAGAGAGAGAGAGCGCTCAGCATTAGCATTCATCTCTGTCCCTGACTACAGACGCCGTGTGACTGGCCATCCAACACTCCTGCCACCATAATGGACTGTAGCTCTTCTCGATCCCTGAGCCAAATAGACCCTTTCTTCCTTAATTCGCTTTTGTCACAGTAAAGAGAAAACGCCAGTAATGCATCTCCTGTGATCCACGTTCCTACCCCGACAACGGCTCTTAGCTGGTCTTCTAGGACCCTGGCCTCTTAGACTCTGATGCCACTGTGGTCAGAGAAGCAAATATGAGACATCTGTAGAAAACTTGCTAACAGTAGAACGTGTTGAATGTGCACTGATCAAAACTTAGCTCAGAACCAAATATTCTATGAATGCCAGGTGTTCCTGCCATTGCCAACCTGTGTTGCACTTGTGACTTCACTGGAGTTGTGGTTCTGAGTGTGTAACACGTGCACTTTGCATGTGCATGCTATCATGCTACACAGCCCCAGTGAATGCTGCCTGAACCCCTGCCTCAGATTCAAGCCTATTGTATGTGATGGATTGCCATGTCACTAATATATATGCCAATTTTCTTCTCTTATAGGAACATAATGGTTTAATTATGGAAAACAATGGCTTTTATTATTTTTCGACTATTATTCCTCAGCCCATAAGTAACAAATTGGTCTATCTTTGGACTGCATTGTGTTGGAATGTTTGATTTGAAAAATTGCTGTTTGAATTGCTGACTTGACTTTCATTAAAAAAAAATCGTTAAATGAATCTTGGCTTGAGATTAGGACAGAATCTCCAACAATTTCTGAAATGGCCCTAAACATACTTCTGTGATTTTATACTATATATTTATGTGAAGCAGCATTCTCAGCATTGACAATTATGAAATCAAAATATCGATCAGCTCTGAAAAAATTAAAGATGCTTTGTTGGGAGCATCAAATATCGAGTAAGACTTCATTCTTTACACAAAAACAAACAAACACATCCATCTCATTAGCATGCAGATTTGCTTTGCATTAAATAAATGGTAAAGGATGTGTACCAAAGAATTATTTGAAGACCAAGTTGTGATTTATTATTGGTAAATGTTTGGTTTTTATACCTGAGGTCATATAAAATTTTCTTGAGAGAAAAGGGGTTTTGAGGGAATAGTTTAAGAAGCCCTGCTCTAGAGAACAGGATCTGAGGGTCTGGGGATATAGCTTAGTTGATAGAGTGCTTGCCTAGCATGCATTGAGGCCCTGGGTTTGATCCCCAGCACCTCATCAACTGGGCGTGGTGGAACATGCATATAATTCTAGCAATCAGGAGGTAGAAGAAAGGGTATTAGAAGTTCAAGGCTATCTTTGGTTACATAACAAGTTCAAGGTCAGCCTGGAGTGCAGTGTAGTCCTGGGAAGCTGGCTGAGGAGCAATGGGTGGACTCTGGAGGCAGAGAGGCTTGATCTGGGGGAGGTGTAGCTGTGCCAGCCTGCTGCTCTGAAGCTTAGGTGCAAGCTCCATCCAGGCAGGCTGTCTGAATGCTCGTATTTGGAGGAAGCAAAGAGAAGACTAACCACATTCCTATCCTCTCTGGATTTTTTCCAGCTTTGGAGGATAGTTTTGCTGGGTATAGAATGCTAGGTTGACAGTCTTTCTTTCAGATTTTGAACATATTATTCCCCTGCCTTCTGGCTTCCATGGTTTCAGCTGTTAATTTTGGTGAGCTTCCTTTCTGTGTGGCAAGTCATTTCTCTTGCTGCCTTCAGGGATGTCTCTTGGTATTTGCCTCTCCACCACTCTGTCATGGTTATGTCTAGGTGCAGATCTGTTTGAGATTATCAGACTAGGTGTTAGTTGAACTTTTTAGGTGTATGGTGTTGTTCATTAAATTTGGAAACTTCTCAGCTGTTATTTCTCTCTTATTTGCTTCTCCTTTTCCTCAGCTCTTCTCCATGCTTACTGGCCTGTTTCATAGTATGGAGTAGGCTCTGCCATTTTTCTACATTATTTTTGATCGCTGTTTCATTCGGAGTCGATAATCTGAACTGAACTGAGCTCAGATACACTATTTTTATATCTATTTTACTTTTAAAAACATTTATGTATTTGTGTTTTTGAGATTTCAAAAGTCTATGCCACTTCTAGTTAGCTCGCTCTCTTCATGTTGGTTGTGGATCCCAGGCACCATGTCTGCCTTGCTGCCATGCCCTCTACTGCAATGGTCATGGACCCACCTTCTGAACCATAGATCCCAAATAAACTCCTTCTTCTGTGAGTTGCATTGGCCATGGTGTCTCTTCACAGTGAAGGTAGCTAAGGCAGAACTATCCACTGAACTTTTTCTTTTAGTTATTATACTTTTCAGTTATAGTCTCCCTTTCATTCTTCATTCTCTTTCTTTGCAGAGACTATTTTTTTTTCACTTGTCTCAAGCATGCCCATAATTGCTCAAAGAAGCATTTTATAATGGTGTCTTAGAAATCTTTGTCAGATAATTCTAAAGTCTCTGTCATTTTGGAGTTGGTATTTACTGATTGCCTCTGTGCTTATTCAGTTTGAGATCATTCTGTTTCCTGGCTTGGTGTCTTGGTCACTGTTCTATTGCTGTGAAGAGACACCATGACTGTGGCAACTCTTATAAAAGGAAGCATTTCATTGGGGCTGGCTTACAGTTCAGAGGTTTAGTCCATTATCATCATGGTGGGGGGCATGGTGGCACGCAGGCAGAAGTAGCTAAGGATCTGCATCTGGATCTGAGGGCAGCAGGAAGAGCAAGACACTGGGACTGGCTTAGGCTTTTGAACACCAAAGCCCAACCCCAATGATACACTTCCTCCAAGGCCACACCTCCCAGTCCCTCTCAAGTAATGCCACTCCCTGATGACTAAGCATTCGAATATATGAGCCTATGGGGGAACCACTCTTATTCAGACCACCACACTTGGTAAATGATTTTCCATCGAAACCTTGGGCATTTTCATGCATTGTTTAGAGATTCCTGTTCTTAATTAAGTGTCTTTGCTGGGGAGGGGAAAGGCTACTTTGTCACTAGATTCCTCTCTAGTCCTCCCCTGACTTTCTAGAGTAAAGGTGGCCATCATGTCTGCTGGGCATTAGTGCTGGCTGGTTTAATGTCAACTTGACACAAGCTAGAGTCATTTGGGAAGCGGGAACCTTAACATGGAAAATGCTCCCCCGTCACCAGATTGGCCTTTAGGCAAGGCTGTGGTGCATTTTATTGATTGATGATTGATTTGGTAGTGGGCGTGGCCGTTCACCATGTGGTGCCACCCTTGGACTGGTTGTCCTGAGTGCTGTAAGAAGGCAGACTGAGCAAGCCACGAGATGCGAGCTAGTAAGCAGCACCCCTCCATAGTTTCTGCCTCAGGCCCTGCTTTCAGGTTCCTGCCCTGTTTGAGTGCCCGCCCTGACAGCCCTCAGTGGTGGACTATGCTGTGGAACTGTGCGCTGAAATAAATTCTTTCCTCCTCAAGTTGCTTTTGGTCATGGTGTTGTGCTGCCTCCAAGGACGCTACAGGGGTGGTGTGCTAGCAGTTGGGAGAGTCTCTTCTTGGTCTTCTCTGAAGCAGCCTCTGTGGGGGCACATTGTGAACTGTGGGAGGACGGAAGTCTCGTCTTCTCCTGGCTTCCACTGGTGAGGTGTGTTTGGTGTTCACTGGCTTTCACTGGTGGGGTGTGTTTGGTGTTTACTGGCTTCCACTGGTGGGGTGTGTTTGGTGTTCACTGGCTTCCACTGGTGGGGTGTGTTTGGTGTGCACTGGCTTCCACTGGTGGGGTGTGTTTGGTGTTCACTGGCTTCCACTGGTGGGGTGTGTTTGGTGTTCACTGGCTTCCACTGGTGGGGTGTGTTTGGTGTTCACTGGCTACTCTCCAGCCTTTGGGTAGAGAGAACAAGCTTGTGTATACATCTGCTGGAACCTCTAAGCTGCTAAAATCATTAGCTTTAAGTCTGGACACATGAAACCAAAGGAACAACCAAGAAACTCACCAGAGTTGTTCCCTAGGTACAAGGATCCCGGTGGCCTGCTCCCTTCCCTCCACTCTTCCTCGTATTTGATTTATATAAACATCTAGGGCTTCGTTGTTGTTTGAAGCAGGATCTCCTCCTATAGATCAAGCTGGCCTCAGACTCGATATGTAGTGGATGATGACCTTGAACTTCTGATCTTCCTGCCTCTGCCTCAAGTGCTGGGATCCCAGGTGTGTGTTTCCACACTGGGTTTACGTGGTGTGGAGGATCAACCCAAGGTTTTATGTATGCCGGGCCAGCAGTCTACCAGCTGAGCCACACCCCCCAACCCTGCTCACTTTATCTTTCTGGAAGGAGACATCCTTCCTTGACTCATTTTTTTTCAGGTAGTGAAGACAAGGGAGGGGCAGGAATGGGTGTTCTTCGTAGGCTATCCGGGTTCCACATACTTCTCCATGTTCGAGCTCATTCGGTCCTCAAGACTAGGTGAGGGTGGCTTTTATTATCCCCACTTTAGAGATAAGAATACTTGAGGCTCTGGCTGGGGGTGGTAGCCCACATTTGGCATTCGGGAGGCTGCAGAAGGAAGGTGGAGAGTTCAAGGCCAGTCTGGGCTATACAGTGAGTCCTGTCTCAAAATAAAAATTACAAGGGCTGTGGGTGTAGCTCAGTGGTAGAATGCTTGCCTAGTAAGTGACGCCCTGGATCTGGTCCCCAGGTCTGTCAGGTATATGTGTGTATGGGTGGGGAGAACCCAAAGCAGACTCGTGGATCTGAGGAAGTAGGCAGGTGGGACAGGGAGGTTGGTTAGAAGTCACTCAGCAGCCTTAGGGTTTGCTCTTCACCAGGGGGCCTG
This sequence comes from Peromyscus eremicus, assembly GCF_949786415.1. NCBI lineage: Eukaryota > Metazoa > Chordata > Mammalia > Rodentia > Cricetidae > Peromyscus > Peromyscus eremicus. The sequence goes on from NC_081422.1 coordinate 58,947,102, forward strand.
GAAACATTTTATAACTGTCCCCCCCCCCTTTACAGGTGTTTGTGTTTTAACTTTAATTAATTAAGTACTATTATGCATGTGTGGGTGCATGTGCCATGATGTGAGTGTGGAGACAATTGGGTAGTTGGAGTCGGTCCTGTTTTTCCATCTTTATGTGGGCTCTGGAGAGCCAACTCAGGTGGCAAGGGATGGTAAGGACTTTTACCCGCTGAGCCATCTCACTGGCCTTATTTTTGTTGAGACAGGGTCTCACTATGTAGCCCTGGCTGTCCTGGAACTCACTGTGTAGACCAGGGAGGCGTTGAACTCACAGAAATGCACCTGCCCCTGCTTCCTCAGTGCTGGGATTAAAGGCGTATGTGATCATGCCCAGCTACCAGCCCCATTTTTTTTTCCTTTTTTTTTTTTAGGTTTTCCAAGACAGGGTTTCTCTGTGTAGCCCTGGCTGTCCTGGAACTCACTTTGTAAACCAGGTTGGCCTTGAACTCACAGAGATCTACCTGCCTCTGCCTCCCAAGTGCTGGGATTAAAGGCGTGTGGCACCGTCACCCGGCCCAGCCCCATTTTTGTTTTAACTTTTTCCTACCACCTCTTCGCAGACTGGCAAAGCAGAAGGAATAGTCCAGGGAGTACTGTCTCCATCCCCTGCTTTCAGCTGCAGCTGGAGCGTCTTCCGGTGCTTCATCTACTTGGTCGGTTCTCTTTGCAGAACCGTCTGAAAGTTAAACTAGCATGATATTCATGTACACGTCTCTGAAAACTGAACACATAATCACAACTAACAAAATTAATAATTTCCTAATGTCTTCCAATGTGTAGTCTATATTAAAGTTTTCTCTATTGTCCCCCAATGTCTCTTTAACTGAGTTTATTCCCCAAATCACATTCCAATTAAGATCCATGTTTTTTTTTTTTTTTCTCACTGTCTGTTTAGTCTCTTTCTATTAGTTAATCTGGGCTGGCTCCTTCCTTCCTTCCTTCCTTCCTTCCTTCCTTCTTTCCTTTTGTGTACAGGTGCTAGCATGTGCCACAGTGCTCATGTACAGGTCAGAGGACAACTTGTGGAAATTGATTCTTTCCTACCATGTGGGTTCAGGAGATCGAATCCAGGTTGTTAGGATTAGTGGCAAGCACCTTTATCTGCTGAGCCATTTTACTGGCCTCTGGGCTGATTGTTTCTCCCTTCCTCTCTCTCTCTCTCTCTCTCTCTCTCTCTCTCTCTCTCTCTCTCCTTTCTTTCTTTCTTTCTTTCTTTCTTTCTTTCTTTCTTTCTTTCTTTCTTTCTTTCTCTCTGGTTTTTGGAGACAGATTTCTCTGTGTAGCCCTAACTGTCCTGGAACTCTCTCTGTAGACCAGGCTGGCCCCAGATTTATAGAGATCCACCTGCCTCTGCCTCCGAAGTGCTGGGGTAAATGGTGTGCACCACCACACCCAGCAGGGCTGATTGTTTCTAACTGTTAAAAACTGTGTGTTTTTGTTTGTTTTGTTTTTGTTGTTGTTTGTTTGTTTTTAAAGCAGGGTCTCATGTAGCCCCAGCTAACTGCAGCCTTGCTATGTAGCTGAGGATGGCTTTCAACTTCCAGAATTCCTGCTCGTAGCTCCTGGGTGCTGGGATTACAGGGATGTGCCACCACACCAGTTTTATGTGGTGCTGGGGATTAGACTCAGGGCCTTGTAAATGTTAGGCAACTACTACTAACTAACTAAGCTATTTCCACAGACCAGAATCTTGTTTCGGTTAGTTTGCATGAGGTAAGGAAAGAAAGCACAGAGGTACCTGGGGTTAGAGCTAGGACTGCCTGACTCAGTTTCCCTCTTAGTGTTCAGGTCCTAGTTCTCATTTAGGTTGTATTCTTCTTTTAAGCAGGCAAGCTGTGGTGAGAGGCTGAGCATCACCCCTGGGGTGCTGACTTTTCTAGTCCAGGACATCCCTGACCTGCTGCACTGGCACAGTCCCTGGTCCCAGAGTCTATAGAAGTCTCTTAGCCAGAGCTCCAGATGAAGGGACCAAAGTTGGCTCATGCTCCCTCTTGAGAAACTAGAGGCAGTAGTAGGCTTGGGCGACTCAGTATACCTTCCCTCTCACTGTGGGGATTTAGCACAGCGCATAAGGACTTCATGGGAGGTGGCCTCCATGTCTGGGGACCAGTGCTCTCTGATCTCCATAAAGGCGTCAGAGCTTGCCTCGATGGCCGACTCAAGAAGGTGAGACCGAGAGGGTGCTTTAGGTGTGCATCGTACAGAGGCAGAGAGTAAGCTGGGACACAGCTCAGGCAGTGGAACACTTGCCACACTGGCATGAAGAGTTGACCTTGATCCCCAGAAGCCATGTAAAGGATCCTTGAATGGTTTTGCTGTGACCCCAGCTCTGGGGAGACAGAGACAAGCAGATCTCTGTGGTGTGGTGGTCATCCAGACTAGCTGAATCTGTGAGTTCTAGACAGACAGCTGCAGCCTGTGCACTCCATCACGCTGGCTGAGTAGCTGCTCCTGAGGAGAATGGAACTTGACCTTGGCGAGGAGGGCCAGTGCCCGGTCACCACAGATGATTGCTCTCCTCTGTTATAAATATGTCAGTACAGAAACACGGGCACCCAGAGGGGGCTGCCCAGCAGGCACTTGATTACGCTGATGGCTGGTGGGTCGGGAGCGTGTATGTGCCTAGATGTGCTGTTCATGTACATGTGTATACATACATGATGGACGAGGACATGCATGGCATCTGTGCATGGATGTGTGGTAAGTCTGTATGTGCATTCTATGGTGTGTGTGTGTACTGTGTATGTACACACGTACACATGTGATAAGTATGCATGTGTGCAGTGTTTATGCATGCGTACTCTATGTGTACATGTATCTCAGTGTGCACATGTGTAGTGCTTATGCTTACATGTCGTGTGTGTGTGTGTGTGTGTGTGTGTGTGTGTGTGTGTGTATGTGTGTGTGTGTGTGTGCGTGCATCTTTGGGTATGTCTGTGGTGTGTGACCAGGACCTCCATTCATTTTTTTCAGATGCTTATAAAAGCCACCTCCCATGGGGTTATCAGTGAGATAACCTGGGCACAAGGTTTCCTTTTGGGCTTTGGAAAAAGGGTCTCACATAGTCCAGGGTGTCCTCAAGCTCTCTACGTGGCCAAGGATGACCTTGAACTTCTGACCCTCCTGCCTTCATCTCCTGAGTGCTGGGATTACAGGTGTGTGCCATCACACCCATTTTGGGTGCAGGTTTTCAGTCTTGTGGGTTTTAGGGTGTTAGGACATTACCATCAGAGGCCGTTGATCCTTGGTGCCATTGCAGAGGGACAGCCCGACCTTCCCACATAGAGTCCCCTCATAGTGCCCCATGTCACCCTCTCACCCTGGACTCCACAGCCCTCATGTTTGATCTCAGCCTCCTGTGTGCCCTCCCATTTCACTTTCTGAGTCTGTTCCCCTTCCCTCTCCCTTCTGAGAGCAACCTGAGGCTGGGCTCCCTCCCCAGCACAGGCCTAGATGCTCTGGGTCTGCACTGACCTGAGGAAGAGGGGGGCAGTGAGGATGGAGGGACCGGGCTGTGTAGCTAGGGCTGAGACTGGAGGAAGAAGTGTGCAAGGGATGTGTGGTGGTTTGAATGTTACTGGCCCCCATGATCTCAGGGAGTGGCGCTATTGGGAGGTGTGGCTTTGTTGGAGTGGGTACAGCCTTGTTGGAGGAAGTGTGTCATCGTGGGGGCGGGCCTTGAGGTTTCCTGTACTCAAGATATGGCCCAGTGAGTCAGTTGACTTCCTGTTGCCTGCAAGATGTAGCACTCTCAGCTCCAGCACCACATCTGCCTGCACGCCACCATGCTCCCCATTGTGATGATAATGGACTGGACCTCTGAACTGTAGGCAAGCCCCTCAAATAATGTTTCCTTTATAAGAGTTGCTGAGGTCATGGTGTCTCTTCACAGCAGGAGAAACCAAACTAAGACCCGATGTAACAGACGGACTGAGGGTAGGGCTAGAGAAAAGGGGTCTCCCTGGGATTGTGGGTGCTGAGTACTGGGCTGTGAGGGTTGTGTTCTAGGCTGTCTCTGAGCTCCAGGAGCATCCCTTCAGAGTCTCTTCCCTCTGGCTCTAAACAGCATGGAGGATGCTTAGTTCTGACCTCATCCTTCCTGGATGAGATGTATTGCCAGCCAGAGGGACTCAGACTTGTGTTTGAAACTTTTGCTGGTATTCCAGTGGCGGTCCCTCTAGAGGCAGCTCCAGGGGTCTCTGGGCTGGAAGAAACCTCCCTCGCCCCCAAGTGAGCATGCATTTCCACTCAGCTACTTTTGAGCACATGGAAGATGGAGTCTCTCCACCGTGGACTTAACCATCATGCTGAAAGTTCTCTCTCAAGTCTGACTCCATTCCTTCCTGCCAAAATTCTAATCCATTTACACCTGGATGCCAGGAGAGATGGGGCCAAGCTGCCACTCTTACAGACATTTGCTGGCCAACCCAGAGCTTGCCACTCATATCCTGGGGGCCTGGAACCAAGTGTGGATAGAGGGTGATTCATCATAAGAGTGAGATCCTTAGATTACTAGGGAAAGTGAGGACCTGGGACATGCCCCCTCCCTCTCTCAGTAAAAGAGCCTCTGATTACCCCCTGGAGACTTTACAAGGAGGAAAGCCACGCCATGAGCCAGCAGGAGTCCGTGCACACAATTCAGATTTCAGAATGGGCTTTATTAAAAAAAAAAAAAAAAAGCTGGCTTTATTGCATTTTTGTAAGTATAAAGTATAATGTAAGTTCTTTGTGGGAAGTAGAAAGACTTAGAAGTGTAAAACAAAATCAGTTTAGGTTCATTAGATTGAGTTTAGCTTCAGGCCAGCAAAAGGACATCCATGAATGTTGGTTGCACTCACATGTGGTGGATGAAGGCACAGATCTCGGGAACCAGCTTTCCTTCCAGGCTCATTTTTCATATATATATTTACATATTCATAGTTGAGAGTACATTGAATATGGATTTTGTGGTCTGTATTTACACTTGAGTTCATAGTTTGAAAATTTCCCTAATGTTCTTAGAACTTTCTTAAGAATATAATTTTTAATAGCTGTATAATAGGCCATCTTATATATATATCCCCATGTATGCATCTGGGTTTTCTTTTTCTTTCTTTTTTCTTTTGTCCACCTCCCATCGGTAGATATTAAGTCTTTCTAGTTTGGACTCCTCTATAGACCACTTCAAGGCTCTTTCTTTAGGAGCTGTGGCTGTAGCTCAGTCAGTAGAGTACTCTCCCAGCATTCAGAAGGCTCTGGGTTCAATTCCCATCATCATATTAACTGGATGCGTGGGGGTACATCTGTAATCCCAGCACTTAGGGAGTGGAGGCAGGAGGATCAGGACTTCAGGGTCATCCTCAGCCACATAGTGAGTTGGAGGCTAGCCTGGGCTAAATGAGACTGTCTCAATAAAAGGGCATTTTTAGAAAACGTTGTTGGGATATCTTGAGTATTGGTTTTTGTGGAGGAGAGAAACAGCTTGAAGGAGGAAAGACTTCCTTGGCTCCCAGTCCCAGAGTTTTTGTCCAAGGTCTGCCGGCTCTGTTGTCTCCGCCTGTGGGGTGAGGCAGGAGCATCATAGTGGAAGATGTGGTGGGGCAGAGCTGCTCACTTCAGGGCAGCTGGGAAGCAGAGCGGGAGGAGGTCTGTGGTGGGTACTCCCTCCTCCTTCCCGTTGGCTCCATTTGGGCACTCAGCCTATGAGAGGGCGCCTCTCCCAATCGCGAAGGTCTTTCTCCTTAGTCAAATCTTTTCTGGGAATGTCACAGACACACTCAGAAATGTGCTTTCTAGTCTCCTAGGCAGTTCTTATTTCAGTCGAGGTGATGACTGGATCACAGGGCAGCAAGATGGCTCAGTTAGTCGAGTGCATGCCAAGCAAACGCAAGGACCCGAGTCCAGTGCCCTGAACCCATGGAAAAGTTGGGTGGGATGGTATGTGCTTAGAATCCCAGCACTGGAGAGATGGAGGAGGACCCTGGGACTCACAGGCTAGGCAGCCTCACCAAATTAGTGAGCTCACATTCACAAAAAGCAAGGTGGACAACTGAGGAATGGCATGTAAGGTTAACCTTTGACCTCGTGCACCTGCACACACATGTGCACCTCCCCCACGAAAACATGTGCTTTCCCAAAAAAAAAAGATTACCCATAGTACCTACATATGCAGAGGCCTAGGGCTGCAGCCTTGGCAAAAACTGGATCTGGGTCTGGTGTTAGATCTTTGGGGCAGGGTCCAGCCCCGCTGAGGGCCAGGCTGTATCCAAGGGGCCTCTGGAACCCAGGGGAGAATGATCCAAAGGCCTGAGGTGAGGTTCCCCCAGGAGGATGTTGAGTGAGTGAGGGTCTGGAAACAGCTAGGGTGAGGGGTCAGGGACAGGACAGGGGAGGCTGGGGAGACAGGGAGAATATTTTCAGTGATGGTATCTGCTTGTTTTTCACTCCTGTTCATGAAAAAGTTTTGCAATTCACTCCAATGTATGTAAATTTATTGATAACGAATATCCATGCGCCACTTGTCAGTGCACACTAAATATTTAATAAAATGACTTTTCTCCTGTTAGATCAAATCATACACTGAGGAGATTTAATTTTTCCCCACATGCTCTGGAGCCCTCTGCCAACACACCCCTGGAGAGCATCTGCTATAGGGTGGGGAGCTGAGTCCAGCCTAGGGAGGGATGCTGGGGTCAAAGCTACCAGAAGGACATTCAGGTGTTGGAGGTTCAGAATGACTCCCAATGAATTAATCCATGCACGATCATTTAGTGTTTTCTCATGTGATCTGAAAGTCAGTATTCGAGGCCAGCAGGATGGCTCACTGGGTAAAGGTGCTTGCTGCCAAGTCTGATGAGTTCAGGTGGGTTCCTGTGACCTACACCTAAGACTCTAATTCCAGATGTGCCTGCACACCTATACCCATAGTGTAAACAAATAAATGTGAAAAAAAGAAGTCAGTGTTCAGTGACTTTCATGAATAAAGTTTGGGCGTGCTGATGACATTAAGACTATGTGTGAGGTGAAATTCTAAAGGAGAACTTATGGAGAAACCACAGGTGAGACTCGGCAGCTGGTGAATTAAGTCCGGGCATCTAAGGGAGCCTGCGTGCCGGTTCCAGCCTGGGCTCACTTTAAGACGCACACACTGAATTTCACAAAGAAGCCTGCATCCCCACTGTTGAGCATTTTATCTGTTTTAAGAGACCATTTTTCTCTGCTTTTATCCAGAACGCTGTCAAGTTCAAATGGTGGGTAGTTTTCACGCCCGTCAGAAGTCGTGGTTGGGTTTGATTAATCTGCGGCTGGAAAAAGTATTTTCATTATTTCTTGGTAAATGTGACTTGTTCTCCAGGCGGGGTTTCTTGGAACCCAGAGGCTTTGTTGCAATGGGGATCAGGGGGAATAAATTCAGAGGGTCCTTCTTAGAGGTAACGTTGAGCTCTTGCAAGGATCTGAGACTCTGTACTGCCTACTAGGGCACAGTCAAGGGCAAAGAATGTCTATTGGAAACTTAAAAAAAAAATGCTAGCCCTATGAAAGGCAATGGCCCAGAAGGTGGAGAAATTTGCATCCAGTGATCCTGGTGGTGGCATCTCTTACTGAGATGTCACAAGGGATCACCAACTCTCAGGAGTCAGAGCTCTCACCTACCCTGGCATTTACTGATCATGCCAATAATCTAAGTAACCCAACCCAGCTTCGTATTACAAGCCTGCGACCCCCTCCTACTTGGAAAGCTGAGTCAAGAGGATCTTGAGTTTAAGGGTGGCCTCAAGTTCAAAAGTCAAAGGATGGCTGGGGTACAGCTCAGGGCAGTTGCGTGCTTGCCCAGCATGCATGAGGCTCTACCTCAGTACCATAAACACACACACACACCACACACACACACACACACACACACACACACACACACACACACACGTCTCCTCAAGCAATCAGGAAAGTACAAGGGAAATATGCAGAGCTCCGGTATAGCTAACTTTTTTTTTTAAAACACATTGGGCCACCTTCCCTCAGTGAGGTCTCTGAGAATCATCTGTGGCCACCTGTCTTGTACAGAAGGTTCTGAAATGTCTGTAGATTTTACTAAGTTACATAGCTTGTGTAACAACAAACAAACCAAACTCCTGCCCATGAATTAATGATTTCCACCCTTATTTCCCACAAGCAATCTTAGATACCTTGTGAACCAGAACATCTGCTAAGAGCCTCCCATGGGTGAGCACTGACCATACCTCACTGTAGCTTGCACATCTCTCTGCCTTTCAGTCCCAGGGCTTTTTGACAGTGTGCTAAGAGACCCTTGGGGATCCACCCACAAGTATAGCATGGGAATTAATGCTAGCGAGGCTGGCCTCCATCACCGAGGACAACAGTGTTGGGTAGGTACTCCCTTGTGTCATTTCATGGGTGGACACTTAGAGGACCCCCTTAGGCTCCCGGCATAACCAAGTCCAGTCGCCTGCACCCAACTCAACAGTGTGTCCCTGTACTGGCTGCCCTTTCCATTTTCCTCCTCTTATTCCATCTGCTCTCTGGCCATCCAAATAAACTGTGTGCACACACCCAGTCCTTTGCCTCGGGCTCTGCTCTGGATAGATCCAGGGCTAAGATACACCCCACTATCAGTCACTTAGTGAGGCTTTCACTGACTCCCAAGATGTCCATTCCCCTTATCTGCCTTTCACTTTGATTTCTTGGGGCATGACCATAGGCCAAACTGGGCTCCCCACCATGTTCGTACTTGGAAGTCCTAATTCCCCAAGTAACTCAGACTCAGTGCCTGTAAAGAGGTGGGTAAAGTGAGTTTCTATGGCTGTGCTGGTTGGGTCTAGTCAACTTGACATAAACCTGGTCATACCTGGGAAGAGGGACTTAATTGAGAAAATGCCTCCATATAATGGGTCTATAAGCAAGTCTGAAGGGCATTTTCTTGGTTGATGACTGATGAGGAAGGGCTTCACCCACTGTGGACAGTGTCATCCCTGGACAGGTGATTCTGGATGGTATAAGAAAGGAGGCTGAGCCAGCCATGAGGAACAAGTCAGTGAAGAGCACGTCTCCATGGTTTCTGCTTTAATTCCTGTCTCCTGGTTCCTGCCAGAGCTTCTGTTCTGACTTCCTTCAGTGATGGACTGTGATGTAGAAGAATAAGTGAAATAAACCCTTCCCACCTCGAGTTGCTTTTTGGTGACGGTGTTTTATCACAGCAACAGAAACCCTAACTGAGACAGTGTGATCAATGTACTTCTGTCAGATGAGGTCAGATAGCCATCCACAGGGCAAGGAGAGAGGCTTCAGAAGGAAGCACCTTAGATTTTGATTCTCAGCCTCCAGATATGAGAGGAAATACATTTCTGAGATTTAAAACACTTGGTCTGTGAAGTTTGTTCCAATAGCCCTAGGGGGTGAATATAAATGCGGTACAGCCAGTGCTCCCCCAGTTAAGTAATTATTCTAGTGATGTTGACTCTTACAAGCCTGGAGCTCCAGGCGGTTGAGCTCTGCACTTACCTATGCTGCATTTCTTGTTCTTTTTCTTGTTGGTTTTGAGACAGGCTGACCTCTAGCATAATAGACAGCAGATGACCTTGACCTTTTGCTTCTCCCACCTCTACCTGGTGGGTGCTGGGGTTACGGGAATGAACCATCCTGGATTACATGATGCTCTACTCGGTGAGCTGCATCCCTGTCTCTACTTGTTCTCAACAGTCTCTGGTGCTTAATGTATTTTTGTTGCAGGAATCAATGAGTGAATGAAAGAAATGGAAGTTTTTTGTTTTGTTTTTGTTTTGAGACAGGGTCTCATTATGCAGCTGTAGCTGGCCTAGAACTCACTATATAGACCAGTCTGGCCTCAAACTCACAGAGATCTACCTGCCTCTGCCTCCCAAGTGCTGGATCAAAGGTACACACTGACATGCTTGGCTAAAGTGGAAGCTTTGGAAAGGATTGGTGGCACCTCTGGTCCCAGAGTAGGGACAGCTGCATAACAAAAATGAGTCGGCATTAGTTGGGACCCAGGAATGACAGGTAAGGGACAGGAGCACAGCTGCAGGGTTGAGGTGGGTTTAGGACTAAAGAACAGACACTGTGCCATCACCAAAGTACCCAACATATTCATCACATTCCTGCCTCTGTCTCCTGAGAGTGCGTTAGCGCCTGATATTAACAGACAGTACCAGTCTGAACAAGGCTTAAGAGAGTCAGGCATTGTTTGGCTCTCGTCCCAGCAGTTTTTCCCAGGTTAGGGAAGACTGCGATGTTTGGGGATGTCCTTGGTGTTGTCTTAGTGTTCATCCATGGGACAGTCCCCTCTGACAGAAGGGCAGTTCCTCGGCCCTTAGCAGGAGGGGTGTGGTGGATGGGTGTCTGTGCCTTTCTTCCCACAGGCTGATGTTGTCTCTCTTGCTCTGGTGGCAGTCACATTACAGGGCTTTTAGGAAGCAACATCTACTTTTTAAAAAATTTAAACTAAAAAAAAAATGGCATCCAAGGTATCAGACACCATCATGGCACTTTGGAACAAAGTGTGTTCCTCTCTAAAGTACACTTTTATCATCATTATTTTATTTGACTTTCTCATGTTGCGCTGTGATTGTCCTTCCCATTTTAAAGACAGGAAGTTGAGGCCTAGGGAGGTTGAGGGGCCTGTCTCATGTGACATAGCTGGCGTGTTAGGAGGGTAGTGTTTGCACCCAGGTTTTCTGATGCACACTTTGATTTCCTTGCTCTCTAGGGAGGTCCTTCAAGGCTGAGGGATCTGGTGAGATTCTTGAGCACCCATGGAGTCTCTGGCATCCTGGTGGTAGAGGAGACTCAGGGGAAGGCAAGTGAGTGCCTCTGTCCTGAGCAGTCCATATCAGTCACTGGCCGTTCTGGGCTGGCTGGGCTGGAGTGAGCGTCCCGAAAGTCAAAAGCTGTCATGGAGGTTGGTCCTCCCAGCAGCATTGCGGGGATGGACACCTTACAGGAGAAGAGAGCCCAGGACATCTGGGAAGGAGCGCAGTGGACAGGCCTCGGTGAGGTGGTCCTCAGGGAGCACAGGCTTGACTGGTGGGAGCTGCAGGGAGCACTCTGTCGCTGCTGCCGGCACCTGCGTCATTCCTGAGGCATACATACCTGCTCAGCTGTGTGATTTGTCGAAGCGTTTGCATGCTCGTTGTCCATTGGGGGCAGTGGCCAGGAAGTGTTCTGTGGTGATGATGAAGGCAATACCTGTCCTCTGATACCTGGGAAGAAACTGATAGCCGAACACAGCTCTGTGTACCCAAGCCCTGCCCTCCATGCTTCCCCACTCCGCTACCCCAGCACCAATTCTTCCACAAAACAAAGGTGAATGCCAGAGCTCGGAGCCCTTGGATGCTGAGGGAGGCAGGATAGTATAGTACAAGGGGCCCTACATGGGGACCTGAGGAGTTTACCTGCTGGCTGATGGTTTTAGGGGAGTCCCTTGTCTCTGACAAAATTGCTCTTTCTGGCATTTAGGGCATTTGAGACGTTTACCTGGAACGGGGTACAGTGGAGGTATGAAACCCCAGACTAGAGGCAATCCCAGCCCTGTTGCCTATGACTTTGGGCTGAAGGTGTATCCTTTCTGAACCTACTTCATTTTGTCTGTATATTGGCATGACTGTGCATTTCTTAGACTCACGATGAAGGACTTCATACTTTGGTCAGATTAAGCCCTCAGCACCGGCTCAGCTGCCCCCAACAGGTCTTCCTATTAAGGTAAAAGCTCGGAGGACTCTTACCTCTGAGTAAAAGTGGATGTGACTTAGTTGGTAGAGTTCTTGCCTACTGTGCTTGAGGCCCAGGGTTTGATTCCCAGCGCCCCAAGAAACAGATGTTATAGTGTATCACCTGCATTGGGCAGATGGCTTAGATAAAGCCATCTTGACATCGGGGACTCTTTCGATCCCTTCAGCTCCTCACTCTCAGATCTCATTTGCATTGTTGCTCCCTGTGGCCTTGTGCCAGGGATGCCCTATGGCGGCTAGTTCTAAATGCCACAGGCCCTCAGGGTCCAGGTCCCCTAGGTGGTTCGTCAGAGCCTTTTCCTCTCTGAGGATAGTTCTCCCCCGGTGACACCTGTCTCCCTTCAGGGTGATACAAAGCATGCATAGAGACCCTGGATGAGAGCTCAGAGTTAGGGGCAACCTTCAAAGTCAGGGAGCCTGCCTTGGAGGTTTGTCTAGGATCAGTGGTGTGCCCATTCTGAACAGTGGGCCACCTTTAGCATGGGCTGCAGAGCAGCATTCTTCTTGGCTTCTGGGGGCACAGTGGACACAATAAGCCTGCTCTGAGTCTCCTTCTGGGTACCTAGTATCTTTCCTTGCCTCGATTTTGAGGAACCTGTTGTTCCTTGTCTATGAAAGCCAGCCAGGCAGAGGCCTCATCCCCAGCAGGTCCTCCGAGGCTACAACTAAAGCCTGGTGTTAGGGCAGAATCCAATTGCAGCGGCAGGGACAATAAAAAAAAAATGCCAATTTATTTTATCTCAGCGGCTTGGAGTTGAAGGTCTTTTTTTCAATTGAAAATGCAAATTTATGCAAATGACATGAAAATCAGACTCTTTCCTGGCTGAATAGAAAGGAGACTAAAGCTCTAGGTAGCGCCCAGGGCCTGGCATGGTGCTGGTGTCGGGTGTGCGGTGAATCGAGAGTGGGTGAATGGGATTCCAGCACGGTGCCCTGTGCTCCAGAGTGGACTGGGCTGTGGGGTCACCTGGAGTGCCCCCCTGGAGGTCTTGGTGGGCAGAATCAGTGACAGGTCAGACATTAGGGGTGCTAAGAGTTATCCAGAAGCCTTGCTCCCCTACTACTGGTCTTTCTACCTTCTAGGGACCTCTGTAGGTCTGGTTTCCGACATGCTGGGCAAGGGTTTCTGGAATCCCCTGATGTTCTCTTTCTGGGTCACAGAGGGCACTGTTTCGCTCTCTCAGTCCCCATAGACTATCTTTTCTTGAGCATGTTCTTTAGAGCCCTTTACAAAAGCTGCACTTAGTGTCCACCCTAAATCTTTCCTGCTGTGGAACAATCTATATGGCTGTGTTCCATCCTCAGTGGACACATGTGAGCAGAGGTCTGTGGCTGGGGTTACAGACTAGTGTCTCCCAGAGAGCCTCAGACCTCTGGGGGACTCATTCTAGGAACCTGTGGGGCTTCAACAGCTTTGAGAGGAGCACAGAGAGGAACTATTAACCTGGAAGGTCACGGGACTAAACGGCTTTGTCCTTCTCCCGGACTCCTTGGAGCTGTGAAGCCCTGTTTATTGAGCACCTACTAAGTGGAGGCACTTTCCATCTGTTCTTCCACCCTTTCAACAGCCCTGTGAGGAAGAGCTGTCTCCTCCCTTTCCACAAGGAAACCAAGGCCCAGAGACATGTGGCTTCTTGCCTATGATCCCTCAGCGGCTAAGGCAGGATTTGAACCACTGCTTGCCTGACACTGGAGGCCTCAGTTTCGGCTGCCCTCCCTGTGTTCTTCCTGTAGGCTGGTGCAATAAAGCTTGGAGTGGGGGAGGGCTTCGGGCCTGGACTCACTGCTTACACTGTTTATCAGCTTTGGCCCCAGCCTTCCTGGACCCCACTCAGCTCTGCACAGTGGGATTAACAGTGCAGCCCCTCCCAAAGGGAGTCAGGGTGCTGTCCGTGTTAGTGATAGCTGCTGGCCAGCTCCCTCCTGTTGACATTGTGCCTGCCCTCTTCCCAGCCCCCAGCTCCTAGCCCGGTCCCAATCCAGCACACAGAGGGGTTTTGAGATACGGGTGTTCTTGGTTCTTGTCTGAACTGCTCCAGGATTCAGTTTAATGCTCTGCACCCCACGGAATGCAAGTGGGGGCTCCCCAGGATAGCGAGGCAGCAATTAGGTTAAATAATTAAAATAACTTTTAATTTTTAAATAATTCTAATTTGCATTTGTGCAATTTACCTCTCTCCCCCTCCCCCTCCCCACTGCCTTCCTCGTGTCATTTGCTTATTTAGTTAAAACTCTGTTTTCTCTCTCCTGCTGGATAACCCATTTGCTCTGAATGGCTGCAGGCCAGCTCCACCCACAATAGCCACAGATTGTAGGGCAGAATCTGCTGACTGGGAACGTGTGAAAGGCGGCCTCCTTGCAGAAGGAAGATAAAGGGAACATGTGATTCCGGTCGGATGGTCCATAAGGGTGTCCACCTGGGGCTGGTTGGAGCTGGGAGAAGCCCCAGGTGGAGCCTGCAGTCTGGGTGCACGGAGACCAGCTGCGCTGTGAGGTGCAAGGAGGGAAAGAGCTTGCAACTGTGTCTGGAGGGCCCTCCCTGCTCCCTCCAGCCTTGAGTTCTCTTCAGGCCCCATAGCCCCGCACTCTTTCCTCAGCAGTCAGGCCCTTTGACTCTGACAGACAGCACAAATGTCAGAGAGGCCTCATGAAGGTGACCCTGGGATCAAGATGTGTGTGAGTGTGTGAGTGAGTGAGTGTGTGTGTGTGTGTGTGTGTGTGTGTGTGTGTGTATACTTACATATGTACGTGGTGTGTGTGAGGAGGTAACCTGGCTCTTGAGGGCTGGTCATAGAGACAAAGGAAAGAGAAATGGAGCCAGAGCTGCTGAAGACAAAGGCTTGGCCAGCTGTGTCCCTGGATCCCAGTTGCTCTCGAGAAATGTATCTTTTCCCACGGCAAAGTCCTTTGTAACCTCTGTGTTGGAATGGTCCCAAAGCAATATGTTTGAGGATTTGGAATTGGAAGGGGAAAAAACCAAACATTTATTAACTGCTTTCTATGTACTATTATTGCTTTCATATAGTTCGTCTTATTTTATTCTTCTTTGTGCCTCGTGAGCTAGCTAGTAATTAATGCATTTGTTTGGCAGGGAAATAGGCTCAGAGAGGTTAAGAAACTCGGCTCAGGGTCCACAGCTGATAGGTGCCAGAGCTGGGATTTAAATGTAGATAGATTGGGGGTGGAGATGTAGCTCAGTCTGCAGAATGCTCCCCTAGATTGGGTGTGGAGATGCAGGTCAGTCTGCAGAGTACTCACCTACCATGCCCAAAAGTCCTGGGTTCCATCCCCAGCATTGCATCAACCAGGTGTGACAGTGAAGGCCTATAATCCTAGCACTCAGGAGGCTGAGGCAGAAGGATCACAAGATCAAGGCTTTTGTGAGCTACGGAATGAGTTCAAGGCCAGCCCGGAGAACTTAGGAGAAACCCTGTCTGAAAATCAAAGGTAGGGGCTTAGTGTTTAGTTCAGAAGTATGGTGTTTGCCTAGCATGTGGGAGGTCTTGGGTTCAACCTCCAGTAGTAACACACACACACACACACACACACACACACACACACACACCCCATGGGACTTATTTCAAAGCAGGTGCTGTGTCCTGTTTAAGTCCTGACTCAGCTATCACAAGCCCTGTGACCTTGGGCAGGTTTCTTAGCCTCTCTGTGTTCCATTTTCTTTTCTGTATGAGGGTGATAATCTTGCCTCTCATAGTTGCCAACTGGAAGAAAGAGCTGTGAACTGTATGGGTTAGTTTGTAATTAGCACTGGAGACTGACTTTCCACGGGAGAGTGGGTGCAGTCTCAGCATGGGTAGAGGGCCTAGCACGGTGGGGACCATAGTGACTGCTTCCGTGGGTGTTCCGGCGGTGAAGCAGGAGTCTAACAACTATATTTATGTGGCACGGGCCAGGCCCTTTCCTGGGGGCTCTTTTCCACAGCATATGTAGCTGGCCTATCTCCTGCCTCTGGCCTGATTTCTGGGAACTGCCACGGTGACCTTAAGGCCCTTGGAGAAAAGAGCCACCTGCTTCAACGTGAGGCCGGTGCTGAGGGCTGTGGCAGAGGAGAGGGAGGATGCATGCAGGGTGACCCCTCAGCCTCTCAGGGCAGGGCTGCTGGAGTCCAGCACAGAGGGACAGAGGCCACTGTGGGCTGCCCAGGGGCTGGCTTTTCCTCTGAAAGTTCCAGAGGTCTGTGTGGTGCAGTTCCCTTGCCCTGTGACATCAGGAGCCGTGGTGAAGATTGAGATGTGCTGAGTCTTGTAAGGGTGCGACCACTCAGCTTCGCTGGTGTCTGGGCATACCATTCATTTCTACTGGCCTTTAATGTGAGCAGAGCCAAACTTTGTGAAGAAGTGTCCCCAGGGTAGCCCTATTCCCAGGCAGCTGCTGAGGAGGTCCTGACAGGCCGGGGGTTGCTGCTGTTGGGTGGTGGAGTCTAGGTCAAGAAATGACTTGCTAATAAGGTGAGCATGGGGGCCAGAGAGAAGATAGCATGGAGGCCACAGGCATAGGGTCTGCATGGAATTTTCTAGGCCCTCTGGCCTGTTGGTGCCTAGCTGGATTGGATGCTCAAACTTCTGAAGCCCTATGTCTGTAATTCCTGGGACTCCTTCGGCATTGGGACCTAACGTGGACAGAGTCCCGCTGCCAGCTGCCAGTGGTTGCTGCTAATAGAGAATCTGATCCATGGCTGTCTGTGCTGGTTGACAGTCCACTGTTACCACCCTTCTTTAGCGAGATCACCTCCTACCTCCGCAGTCTGTGACTGGGAGTGGGTCCCGACACCTGTAGCGATCTCAGGCCACATATGCCTCCTACAACAGGAGTTCTGGTTACATCCGAACTGTCCTGTGGCATGCATCTTCCTAGTCTCATGGAGTTTGGGATAGAAGCCCAGAAAGGAAATGATTTGGTCCAAACACAGTGGTGTCACTGTGGGAGAAGAGGCCCTATGCTGTATTGTTTCCTTTATGTTGACAATGCTTCGAAAGGAAGGTTGAGACTCAGCTCTGAGACACAGGAGAACTTCCCTGCAGCTGAAAGTCCTGCTGGAGAGAGGTTCAGGCTTCTGTGCAGAGCTGTGGTGTTAAGTGAATCCACAAGAGTCTGTTAAAGGGTATCAAGGATTTATTAAGATATAAAATGGGGAGAAATACACTCACGGATACGGAACAAAGTAAACAGCCGTTGTCGTCCTCTATTCTGCCTGGGGGTGAATGGAACCAGCCATCCGGTCTCTGACCACCCCAAGAGAGAGAAATCATGCACCCCCTCCTCAGTTTTAAGCAGTCACGTACCCAGAAAAACCAAGCCTCTATTGGACCAGATACCCCAAGGTCATTGGCGGAGTGAATTTCCACAACACTGTGGGTTACCGGGGAGGGTTGGGAATGAGCCACTGTCCCCAAATCTTAGAGGCCTCTGTATGTAGGGATGATCAAATCCCTCTTGGGAGGGTCTGTAAACATCCTGTCAGCAAAACTGTATTCATGGAGCAACTCCTGTGTCCTGGAGACTGTGGGGGCTGCCACAGAGGGACAGAGGAGGCCTCCAGTGCCATGAAAGAGAGCTTGGGCAGAACTCTGTGCTGGTGAATGTATGGTGCCCAGCTGAAGGTTGGGTTGGGGGAAGGGGAGGGAACTTGAGTCCCAGAGAGTATGGGTGGGCTGGGGGGTCTGTCAGGGGGCCTCCCAGGAAGGGACACCTGGGTTGGAGGATGTGAAGGAGATCACCAGTCAAGAGGAGTGAGTGTGTGTGTGTGTGTGTGTGTGTGTGTGTGTGTGTGTGTGAGAGAGAGAGAGAGAGAGAGAGAGAGAGAGAGAGAGAGAGAGAGAGAGAACTTTGAAGTCCATGAGCCCCGGGGGGGGGGTGAGAGGCATGGAAGCTAAGGGGTTAGGATAGGGGGATGCCCTAAGGCAGGGCCTGACTTGTGGTCTCTGTACTCTTCAGGTACAGAGGTGAAGGGTTTACAAGGGTATGTGAGAGGTCGTTTGGAGCAGTGGGGACAGTCAGGGTGGGAAGTGATAGGGACCTGTCCAGATCTAGTTTGATGAGATCACCTTGCTTTGTGGAGGGGGTCAGGTGGGGAGTTCCAGTGGGAACCTAGGACTGGCCTGGGTGAGGTCATGGTCTCTGTGTGAGACAGAAGTGGCAGAGAGAATACAGTCTAGCGGAAGTGGAAATGGGCATCGTTGGTGGGGACAGGTGGGGAGTTAGGCAACAGAGACTCTTTTCTGATGAGGAGTAATGGATGCACATCAGTATAGCCCGAATTCTAATTGGTCTTCATGAAAACCCAGAGCCAGATATCGAGGTAAATGCTGAAAGATCAGAGAGACAAAGAAACAAGCCACAGCCAGCAACCTCTCACCTCACCAGCTCCTCAGCCAAAAGGACTGAGTTCCTGTCTCCTCCTGCCTTATATTCCTTTCTCTGCCCAGCCATATCACTTCCTGTCTCAACCTCCCTAGTGCTGGGATTAAAGGTGTGTGCCTCCCAAGTACTGGGAGCAAAGGCATGAGACCCCAAGTGCTGGGATTTAAGGTGTGTGCCACCACTGCCTGACCTCTATGGCTAACTAGTGGCTGGCTTTGCCCTCTGATCTTCAGGCAAGCTTTATTTGTTAGAGCATACACAAAATATCACCACATTTCCCTTTTTGTCTAAAATGAAAAAAGATTATAAAGTAATACAATATACAAAAATCTAATCCAATGTAAAATATTTAAAACTAGTAGTTGCTTTTTAAAAGTAGATTCAATAATCTACCTTTTTATCTTATCCTATCTATACATCAGTGTGTACACATAGGAAGTATAAAGCTTGGTGAAGGACAATGTATGTACACGCCGGGACAACTGTGCTGTAATCAAGATACTGAAGGTATCACTGCCCCTAAGTTTCTCTTGCCAGCCCTCCTGTTCCCCACCTCCACATCCAGACAGCCATTGTTCTGCTTTATGTCATTATAGATTAGGATGCCTTGCAGAGGTTTCTCCAAGTGGAAACATATATGATTAATATATACTCTCTGCTCTCTGCCTGTCTTCTTTCATGCAGCATAATTATTTTGAGACCCACCCAAAGAGGATACGTGGATTCTTCTTCGGGTTTGGTTAAGTCTGTAAAGTCTGATTAGGTCAAAGTCAAGTCCACAGACAGCAGCCTCTCCACCGTCTGCCCAGACGAAGCTTGTTACAAATGCAGAGCTTCGGGGCTGGGAATGTAGCTTGGTGGGTAGGGTGCTTGCCTTGCTATGCCTGGAGTACTGAGTTTGAACCCCAGCACCGCACAAATGGGTGGCATACACCTGTAATCTCAGCACTGGGGAGGTAGATGCAAGAGCATCAGAAGGTCCAGGCTAGCCTAGGCTACCAACAAGAGCCTCCGGTGATCTGTAAGCACTGCGACAGTTAAGCTCGACAGGCCGAGGGAGCTCTCTGAGACCACAGTTTACAGCTTAGGCCTTCTTTTTTTTTTCTTCACCAATGAGAGTCAGGTGAGGGACAGGTGCGGCGTGGCTCCCATGCAACAGCTGATATCATGATACAGCTTCGCTTTTGTCTCACATTTTCCCTTGCATATTTCTCGTCCCCCTGGTCTCAGTCTCACAGATGGCCACTCTGATGGGTTTGGAATCTGTTGTAAAAATACTTAATGTCATTCTGCATGCTCCTGCCTTTTAAATTTACACACACTTTATTATGCTTCAAATCTCCCACTCCCAAATTTTCTCAGCACCATCTTGCTCTCCCCACATCTTCCTGAGGCTGAGTGGTCCACAGCGACCGAGTCCCACCACCTGTTACCCATCTCATCCTGACAGGCTAGGACTATCAGCAAGGCCTCCAGCTTGCCTCCACCATGAACAGCTTTCTCCCTGAAGGCCAAGCTTGAGTCTCCATTGTGGTCGCAGACTAAATGACCTCGGCCCGCTTCAGCTGTGATGGCTTCTTTCGCAAATGAAAGCCCGTGGTGAGTTGCGAAGCCCCTGTGCTGTCAGACAGGAGATCTGAACAGTTATGTTTTCCTCTGAGTTAAGTTTGTGGCTGACACCGCAAAGGGGCTTCGATCCTTTGATCGGCAGAGTCCCTGAGCCCTTGGCGGTCCCCCTGAGCGCTTGGAAGTTTTTTTACCTTGTGAATAATACAGCAGCTGCTCCAGGGAGCTGAAGGGTTGCACCGGTCTGCAGGCCGGTTTTAAAATCCCAATTCTGCCAACTCCTCAAATGGGAGTGACAGTTCCTGCTCCCGTGTAATCATTTATAGATCAGGTAATGATTTCCCCCTTGGCGTAATGACAGCACTATTCTTGGGGGAGCTGGTCAGCTTGTCAAATACTGCTGATGTTCCCTTTGGTGTGGGCTGGAAGGATCAAGTGCGGTGGCTCTATGTACTGTCTCTCCTCACTTCTGGTGGCAAAAGTCACCTCTTTCAGAGGACTCTTGACTTGTGATGGGGACGTGAGGACTGGCAGTCTATCTACCTTTGGTTCTGAGGTCACTGGAAGGCAAGCCTGCCTCCCTCCCAGTTCCCCAGGCTGGAAGTCCTGAGAGGGGACTTAAGATGGAAGAGGCTGAGCACATTGGGGTCCTCTGTGGTCAGGAAGCTTCCCAGTGACTTTAGAGTGGAGCTCAGTGACTGTTAAATAAGACTGTATGGGTGTGGCTGGTTGCCTAAGGAGGTATCGCTCTAGAACTTTCTCCAGTGGAACTTTTCCTTATCAGGGGCAAGCAGGTCAGTGTTGGTAGACCCAAGAAGACTGTACCCAGAATTAGCACACGCTTGAAATGGGCTCCGCTCTCTGTTTCCTGGGCTGCCGACCAGCACTTGTCTCCAGCATCTTCCCTAAGAAGCAGATGTCACAGTTCACACCTGCAGTCCCAGCACTTGGGGAGGTGGAGGCAGAAGGCTCAGGAGTTGGAGGACATCCTTGGCTACATAGTAAGTTTGAGGCTAGCCTAGGATATATGAGACCCGGTCTCAAAAGAACCAAAAAGAAGCCAGGCCTGGGTAGTGTCTTAGAAATGGAAGCCAAGAGGAACACAAGTTCAAGGCCAGCCAGGACTACATTGCAAGACCATATCTTAAAAATATTTTTCCCCCTTAAGAAAAATGGGAGCTGAGTAGTAGGACATATAATCCTAGGCTTTGGAAGGTGGTGGTAGGAAGGTCAAGAATTCAAGGTCAAATTCAGCTGCTTATTACATAGTGAGTTTGAGGCTGGTCTGCGCTACGTGAGATTGTCTTTAAAGAAAAAAAAAGTCAGAGCTGGTGGATAGAGAGGTCTGTGTCTGTGGTTCCCAGTGTCGGTCTGTGGCTCTACAGTTATAAATGTAGCCGTCCTTTCATGAACAAGCTTAGTACGGGAGATACGCTGGCAGGGCTTCCTGAAGCTGCTCATCCACTCACTACTAAGCACTGTTCTTTATTCTGAGACTGTCATCCTACATCCTTGGGGGTCATGAAATTGAGCTGGTCATAGAAGATAATGGAAGATGATGGGAAAGACCTTATGTGTCTAAATAGAAAGCTGGCAAATTTCTGATTGGTCTCTAGTGTGTATGTGTGTACAATACGGTGCATAAATTTTACCTGTCCTCCAGTAGCTGCATTTAGAGGGACTCTTGATTCTCAGCTTCTCCCCCAAATGAATATCTAACACACAGGATCCAATTTGTGCCTAAGTAATAGGTTACTTTGTTTCTAATAATGATTTTTGCTAAGATAAAAATCTTTCCTTTGGAAAAGGAGCAAATTCACAAATTGGGTTAATTTAGCAAACATTTACATCTTAATGAATAGATTCTGTCAAAATCGCATAAGTTAACATGTAAATATGCAAGCAGCCCAGAGGAGTGAAGTATGGTGGGCGGAGAGTGACTGCCAGAGCTGGTCTGCTGTAGCCCTGGGACCATATCCAGGGCCACGAAACAGGAAGCATCTAACGGTGGCCCTCAGTTCATCTGCTGTATTTAAGGACAGGCTCAGAGTGAGAACGTAATTAAATTGTGGCCATAGAGCTAGACAACTTAACTAGTGCCCCTCATGCTCCACGTACCAGAATTTAATTTTCCAAATAAACTCCGTGTGGCTTTGCTGCCTGGGGAGGATCAATAGAATGGAAATTGCTTGCAGTTTCCCCTAAAGTGCTACAATGCATCGCTGATCTCCATTGCCCCTCCAAGCTCTTCCCCTCCCCCGCCCTTGCAGGAGAGAGAGCGAGCCTGGTATTCATTCCAGGCACACACTGTTGGAGGAAACAGCAAGGAGTAAATGGATAAAAAAGGAAAGTAAAGGACCAGAGCCTGCAGAGGAGCGAGGACAGGAGAAAACTGCCCCCTCCTCCCTGAGGTCCGTGGGGTGGTGCTGACTGTCCCCACATGGGGCACAGAGTCTTCTTCCCACAGTCACCTTCCAGAGAGACCACCTAGGAGAAGGTGAACCAAAGCTCAGGTTTCAAGGATGCTGTAGCCCGGAATATCACTCCTCTCCTCTGGGATGGAGGGGAATGTTCTAACTCCTTCAGATTCTTACGAATTGTGGTGTCAGGGAAGGGTCCTGCTAATACTGCCTGGTTTGTTCTTTTGGAGCTGAGCTTGCTGAAGGTGACTGTAAACCACAGATTATCTAGAGTGTTTGTTTGTTTGTTTGTTTGTTTTTGTTTTTATTGCACTTGAGTATTTGTAGGGAGGGCAGGTTCTGGGAGGGTGTGTGGCGCAGAGCTTTTGTGGAGGTCAGAGCTGGTTCTTTCCTTTTCTCTTGTGGGGCCCAGGGATCGAACTCAAGACATCAGACTTGGTGGGCAAGCTCCCTTACCCCCTGGAATCATCTTACTGGCCCTGGCCTGAGTTTTAATGTGGACTGTTCAAATGTGGGGCCAACTTTAAAGGGTCAAGTCTCAGGTCCTTTCTTGTTTCTTGGGAAGATACCAAGGAGCTCCACAGATGGTAGGGGCATGGTACTCTTGGCAGGGAGTTTCCCTGACCCTCAGTGGGGGCTTAGGAAACCCTTCCAAGATCCCAGGGATGGCAGGGAGGCTGGGACCAGGAGAGTAGGAGGCACTGTGGCTCTCCATACTTCCAGTGGGCACAGTTTGGGTGTGAAAAGATGCTAATACTCTTTTCTGTGGGGGGTAGGGACAGATAAGACTCAATCCTTATGCACAGGGCAGTTATAGATCTCACACACACACACACACACACACACACACACACACACACACACACACACACGGCTTTGATGTTCATTGGGGTGACATGGGGTCAGGAGTCTTGTGCTTGTCGGCCTTTGTCTCTGGGACAGATACTTGAGACAAACAGCTTCCAGGAGGAAAGATCTCTCTGGCTCATGGGCTTGGAGGTTTGAGTTCACTCTCAGGGAATCCGTTGCGGCAGAGGCAATGGATCCAGGCCTGTGGGAGGCAGACATCATGGCAGAAATGGCTAGAGGAAAGCTGCTCATTTGCTGACTGACAGGGGCAGGCGGGGAGGGGGAGGGAGGGAGACAGAGCGCGGACATACCCTTCAAACACCTGCCCCATAACATACTTCCCCAAACGGAGTCTGTCACCTAACTGCCACCCTGTCCAAATAATGCCACCAACGATGATTCCATGGATGGATGAATTCACTGGTGACATCAGCTCCGGTGACTTCCCGGAGCCCCAGAGTCCTAGTTGACAGCTGAGGCTTTAACATAGGAGTCTTTGACGTGGGGTCTGATTTCAGATTCAGAGCACACCAAATCTGAAACTGGTTAGAGTGCCGAGGTGGCCTTCCTCTGTGGCATGCGGTGCTCTGCCATGCAGGGTGCTGTTCCTCTTGGTGGGAGCTGGTGAGGCAGGGTGGAGACTCTAAATGGGTGCCCATCACCGATTCCCAGCTCCTCTGCTCCTTCTCTTCCTATAGAAGAGGCTCCACTCACAGCCTCCCTGCCGCAGGGGCTGTGACACTTCCTGGGGCTGACAGGTTGACCCTGCTTCAAGATATCCAGAGAGTGAAGGTTCTGGAAATTAATTAGTGGTGGTTACATGTTGACTACCCAGAGGCTGCAGGAATTTATGGGGGTTTTGTTTCCTTTTTGTCGTGGAATAAGTTAACAGCGTGTGTGTGTTGATTGATTTCCTGCTAAATTCCTTTCTGTCTCAAAAAAGGGAAAAAGGAATATTCTCACAGTTTGGAGTCCCTTGATGCATTTTAATGAACGGCCCTCTGAGAGCTCCTTGTTTTCAGTATCCTTTGCCCTCTCCCCAGCCCCTTATCGGCTGCCAACTCCAGATCCTGGGCCATGACCCAGGACCAGAGGTGAGCCAGGTACCGCGAGATGAGAAATCCAGCAGGCTTGGCTGTTAGAATCTACAAGAACAGGGTGGACATCAGAAGGACTGAGGAGGCCATTCGGCTAT
Source organism: Peromyscus eremicus (assembly GCF_949786415.1). Taxonomy (NCBI): domain Eukaryota; kingdom Metazoa; phylum Chordata; class Mammalia; order Rodentia; family Cricetidae; genus Peromyscus; species Peromyscus eremicus. Next base: position 58,971,290 of record NC_081422.1, read on the forward strand.
CATGACCCACCCAGGTCTTAAACTTGTTTTTTTCTGGATGTGCTGTTCACAGTCAGAGGTAGGGCCAAGAGTCCAGCTGGGAGATTCAGACAGAGCCTGGTGGGTAGGAACAGTGTGAGGACAGGGCTCTAAACAGCCCGGGTGCACGAAGGCGGTAGGGAAGCCCGGCTCACCTGGAGGCCTCAGGTTCCCGGTGAGCCCCATGAAGTACTGCCTGCTCTCCGACCCGTGGCAGGCAGAGCACATGTGTTGCTTTTGGGAGCTGGTGATGTTTACTAGGGCTTTAGTGGGGATGAAACTGGAGGTGGGGGTGGGGGGGGACTCAGATCACAGCTGTTACTAATTTAAAATATGACGTCCCTCTCATCCCACCCCCTGGGAGCCCAGGAGAGGAATTATTGAATATGTGACACAGGCAGAGAGAGATTACTGCGCAGATGAAGCAGAGAGGAGAGTGATTGCTGAATGAGTGATGTAAGAGGGGCCGGTCACCACGTAATTAAACACACAAAGTTCAGCGCAAAATAATTGTCTATATATTACAGGCATGACACATGGGAAGTTCCCAGCCTTTTTTTTTTAAAAAAATTCTTTTTATTTTATGTACATTGGTGTTTTGCCTATATGCATTCCCGTGTGAGGGTGTCAGATTCCCTAGAACTGGAGTTATAGATAGTTGTGAACTGCCATGTGGATGCTGGGAATTGAACCTGGGTCCTCCGGAAGAGCAGCTAGTGCGCTTAACCTCTACGCCATCTCTCCAGCCCAAGCTTCCAGCTTTTAAGAGCCTTGTGGAAGTTCTCGGTCACCCACTTTGCCGCTTGGTTCCCACTGCCTGCTGCACCTCAGCTGAGCGGCTTGGTTACCACAGAAGTCCTTGGCTTTTAACCCCTTGTGAGCATCTTCCAGTCACAGATCAGAACAATCTCTGGGAAGATGAGGTCTCTGAGGTGACCTCTGGGGCATCTTCCTTTGTGTGTCCTGTAAGTGTGACCACCTCTGACGTCATTCCTCCTTGGGAGTCATCCATTTTGTTTTATGAGGCGGGGCCTGCCCATCTCTGCCTCTCTATCTAGTATACCACCATGCCCTGCTACCTACGTCAGTTCTGGGGATTGAACTCAGGTCCTTATCCTTTTGTGGCAAGCACATTACTGACTGAGCTGTCCCCGCAGCCTGATCTCCAGGGTTTCTGAACTCTCTTTGGTCATGAGAACAAAGATCTTCCAAATCTGGGGACTGTTACATGTTTCCTGTCTCTGTTCCTTCCTTACACTCCGGGTATAGCATCCTTGAATGGCAGGCTGGTCATGGGTAGTTCAGTTGGCGAGGGAGGAGTGGCTGGCTTGGGGATGCTCAGTGAGGTTCTCATCACTTGAAAGAGCATCCTTCTCCCAGCTCTGGATGATGGTGAGCCGACTGTGTCCTCCCTACTAGGTTCTGGGGAACCCTGGGAAGGACCATTTCTCCGGCAGGCGGGGACTCCCAATCCATGGTCACTTGTGGGTTCTCCACAGACCTATTCCGATGCAGGAAGACACTGGGAAAGCCAGAGAGAGCACTTTCCAACCACAGAGCCAGTTTCTAGGCCAGGACTGTTGAAAAGGCCTTGCTATGGGTGGAATTCTGGGCCTGTACCATCTAGGACAGTGGCTGCTAGTCCCGAGCAGGAACCCAAACCTCAGGATGTAGCTGGTGTGACTGAGGATCTTTAAATTCAATTTGCCTTAAGCAGTTCGGTTTTCAGAGCCTCTGTGGCTGCCCTGTGAAAAAGCATGCAATTAACCTTTTTGGGTCTCTGGCCTCGTCCTTTGCTTTGGGAAGACATGTGGGGAGATCGCTTGCTCCATTGCAAGGTGGCTACAGAAAGAAGATTAGTTGATGATTTCTGGACTCAGGCAGCATACGGCTGCATCACTGAGGCCAAGCTGCACTAAGGGCCCAAGAATAGGCCACCAAACCCTGGGTGGGTGGCCATCGCCAGAGGCTATAAAGCTTGGAATAGGGTCCTGTGGCACGGAGAGATAGTGTGCCATAGGAGCAGGTAACTGGGGCCATGGAAGTGGGCATGGCCAGCCCCTCAGAGGTCTGTGCTGGAGCAGAGGCCCTGGGCCTTCTGAGGGATCATTGCAATGAACAGCAGGGGGCTGTTGGCTTGTGAGAAAGTGCCTCTGGGAGATTCTGCAGGAAGCAGGTAGATAGGGTCCTTCCCTTGCAGGTTGGTGGCTCTCGGGGGGCCTAATGGGAAGGTAGCTGCAGTTTGGGGAACAGCTCTGAGCTGACTGTGAGACTTCTCTCGGGGAAGGGCGGTTCACAGCTGAAGAAGCTCCAGGAAAAGTTCTGTCATGGAGGGTTTCCATAAAACTCACCACCTTTGGTAAAACTGTAAACCCCAACTCCGTTTGTTGTGGCCAGGGATGGCGTGCCCAAGTAGGAAGGAGGGACATTGTCACCCGAAGGGACAAATATAAAGACAGTGGGAAGATGTGTCCTAGGCCACAGGACAGCCTGCAGGCCTGACGTCTGGAAGGTGCTGGGAGTTGGAGGGCATGTTTGAGGCATGAAGATGCCGCAGCAGACACTGGGCAGGTGTAGGGTTTGAATCCCGGAAGGGCATGTTCCATTGCTCTTTCCAGGCTGCCCTGTCTAGCTGAAGAGGTATGTCTGTGGAGAGCCCTGGTTTCCTCTGAGCCTCAGTTTCCTCCTCACTCCAGGGAGGTATGTGGTCAGGCTTGTGCTTGGATTCTGCAAGAAGAGGATGGCATCCTCATGAGGGGCAGTTCGAGGGGTGTTGAATGAAGGGTCTATTTACAGAGGTGTGTGTGGATAAGGAAAGTGTGAGGGGTAGGTAATGAAGGGTGACAGTGGGGTTCTTTCCTATCTCAGACTGAAGGATTTGGGGGAATGGAGAATTAGGAGAGGCAAGGATAGAAACAGCCCAAAGTGGTCCTCCAGAGAGGGGCCAGTGTAACACACACCCAGCCTTACACCGCCCCCCTTTTCTGTCCACTGGTAAGGCTTGTTATTGATTGAAGCACAGGGAAAAGTCAGCCTAGGTCATGGGGCAGGTGGACAGTGACCATAAGAGGCACTGGGGGTTAACATGCAGCTCACAAAACTATTTATCAAATGGCCTTGCAGCTGTTGGGTGGACCGTCCAAAGGGTGGGTTTCCTGAGTCTCTACTCTTGCAAGACAGCACCTCCCTGGCCTGCCTCGTTGGAGGTGGCGGTCATTCTCTCATTGTGCCGTGCACACTTCCGGCTCCAGCCAGCCCCGGTGGAGGCGGAGGGCCATCTCCCTCACCGCACCATCCGCTGCCACCATCCGTCACTCTGCCAGCCGAGTGAAGTCATGATAGATTAGTACACATTAGGCCTCCAATCCTGCAGGCCTAAAAGCCAGGGCTTTGCCAATCAGTGTGGGACACAGCTGGGTGAGGGGAGCGGGGCTGTGTGCAGGGGAGCTGGAGGCGCCGGGAATTAATAAGGGCCGGGAGACGGCAGGGATATTGAACTCAGTCTTTAAATCAATCAAGAACCTTAACCAAGAAGGATGAGGGAATGAAATTTTGGACAATTAGTGGGTAATGACAACCTTGCAAAGGGAACTATTGATGAAGGTGAACAGGGAGAGCATGGCTGGTCTGTGGAGGAATTGGAAGAAACTCAAACGGGATGACTCTTCAGGGCTGGGCTGGGTTTCTCAGGGAGTAATGGGTCCTCTCAGGGTGGGGCTGTGCGACAGTGGAGCAGAAGAGTTTCTGTGTGGTCTGCTTACTGGGTTAGAACAAGAAATTGGGTCAAGAGGGTATCCAGAGACGGGGACAGGGTGGGTCAGGACCTGGCACCATGGTTACCTTCCTTCAGCTCTCCGCAGCCTTCTCCAGAGACCTCAGCCCCAACACTAGTTTGGGCAGGAGCTCTGCAGCCTCCTCCAACCTTGGAGTCTCAAAGAACCTGTGGCAAGGGCCTCACTGTCCCTCCTCAGCTCAGCACCCCAGGCTCATGACGTAGTCTCAGAGGTGAGGGCCTCTACTACACACAGAGAGAGCCGGTCCGTCCAGACATGCCTGCCCAGCTCCTCCACTTAGGCAGCTTCCTCTTGGGCTGAGTCTGACCTAGGACCTGCTTGGCAGAGAAGGTAGTCTTTCTTCTCCTGCCCAGGCTTTATCAGCAGTCTGCCTGGGTACCGTGATCTTCTACCCCGTGGGGCCACAGCAGCCACAAAGTCCCATGGGTCTGCAGGGACCATCTTCAGTGCTTCCTCAAGAAGAGCTTGAGAAGGGGACTCGAGACCCTTTACTTATTCTTGGATGTAATTTAGAAGGAAACTGGGAGCGGGGAGGGAGGAAGCAGGCCAGGAGAATGTGGAGAAGAGGAAGATGAGTAAGGACTAGGTTTCATATCTAGTTTTCATATCCTACTGCCTTATCCTGGCCCAATGGTAGAGAGTTAGTGCTAGGATGGGCCTTAGAGTGGCCCTCAGGTGGGGAATGGGCCAGCCTTGAGTCAGTCGGCCAGCCAGTAAGCCAGTCAGCTAGTCAGCAACTAGCATGCCATCCATCTATCCATCCATCCATCCATCCATCCATCCATCCATCCATCCATCCAGTCTACCCAGCCAGTCAGTCAGTTGGTCAGTCGGTCTGTCCGTCAGTCAGTCAGTCCATCAGTCAGCAAGCTGTCAAGAGGGGTAACCTGCCTCTGGACTGGGGACTTCATTCAGCTAAAGGCAGTGCTGGGAGTGGGAATTGCTGATGGGAAGCAGCGATCGATCGTCAATAGCCTATCTCTCGGCTAGTGGGGAAGGGATAACACATGTCCTCTGCCCAGGTACCTCAGACTCTATGTCCACTCCTCTCATAGGGGACGACAGTGTGAAGAGCCCATATGTGTATACAGTTTACAAAGAGTTATGTACTTCAGAACACGGTCTTTTATCCTTAGAACCGTGGCATTTCAGGCTTGGTTTGAGAACAGCAAGCTTTCTCTGTAGAGCTGTTCGCTTAGCAGGAAATGGCTGGAGGGGGAGGGGGAGCATTCCCATGCATTTGCATGCACGTTGGCACACTTGCTGCTGGCATAGCCTTCTGGAAAATGCTGGGTATCCAGAGGCGTTTTCCTCACTGGACCAGCCCCTCACAGGCCTCCACTCACCACTCTCCCCAGGTGTTTCCCATGCCCCATCTGGTTCATCACCCACCATAGTTCTTGACTTAGGCCTCAATTTGGCTATTATTGTCATTGTAGGGAACAGCCTATCATGTCCTTAATGAAGTCTTTGGATTATCATTTTTATTACATTTATTTATTTGTTATCACGTGCATGCATGTATGTGGCAGTCAGAGGACAACTTGAGAGAGTTGACTTTCTTTTTCTGTTATGTGGGTTCTGGGGATTGAACTCAGGTCATTCGTCTTGGCACCAAGAACTTTTACCTCTGAACCCCTTTTAGGTAGAAATATGAATTAGAAGAATCCCACTTAACTTTAAAGGACATATTCCTTTTCTCTCTAAAAAACAGTTTTGTTTTACTTATTTATTTTTTTTTTTTGTGGTGTGTATGGGGTTTAGGGGTAAATGATCTTCCAGTAAATTATACCTGACAGTCCAAAGGGGACTGTGTCGAAAGACTTCTGCTTTCAAGCCCAGATTCTAGGGTGGTGGGGTAAAGGGAGCCTTGAGGACAGGTGGATTGTATGCAGGTTACCCCTTACTCAGACAGCCCTAGGGGGCCTTCTACTGGAGTGCTGATCCTTCCCGGCCTGTAGCAGCCAGAGCAGGCAGAGTCCTGTCTGAGGATCCAGGGTCAGGATGGAGCTGTTCTGAACAGGGATGCCTTGGTAAGGATTAACCACAGAAAGTGAAAGAAAACCTAGCCAGGCAGGGAAACTTTGATAAGGAACCAAGGACATGACATCTTTGAACATTTTCCCCGAGGGAGATGTCAGTGTTGGCTGAGGCGGCCAGAATTTACGTTAGCTATTACTATGGATGAATAATTCTGGGCAAGCCAGCAAGAACTATGGGTTCATGGCAGGTTAATTGGGAATAATGGGTTTCATTCCAAACCGTGAGAAATGATGCTTCAGAGAAGGGGAGACTGACTCTGCTGTGTGCCGGAACACCAAGGCTGCCCTTCCTCACGTGCTTGCTTGGTGTTCCTGGACGTGGCGGGGCCTCTGTAGGGGTTTTGTCAGGCAAAGGTGGGGTGCTGATGCTGGAGAGATCCTAGAGTCCCTTCCCAAATCAGGATGGGTGCTGGAGGTTAATCCACAGAGAGTATTCCCTGAGTGTCTATGGTGGATGATGATGGGTGAACTTTGCACAGAGCCCTGAACTTGAATACCTCCCAAAGTCGTAAGGTGGCCAGCTCAGTTTTGTCCTTCAGATAGTCAGTGTCAGGGATGGGGAGATGACTCAGTTGTAAAGTGCTTGCCTTGCACTGAGTTGGATCTGCAGCATCCACATAAAACAAACAAAAAACCTAGTGCATTCTTATAATCCCAGCACTAGGGAGGTGGAGACAGAGAGTTTCCCTGGTGATCGCCACTTGGCAAGTTCCCGGCAGTGAGAGAGACCCTTTCTCAAAAACACAAAGTGGATGGCACCCGCAGACTAATGACCAAAGTTGTCCCCTCACCTCCAAACACATGCACACGCAAGCGAGTCTGCAGGCACCTGCACTTACATGCACACATGTATGCATATGCACACAGAGAGATCAACGCCAGCCGCATGTACAAGTCATATATGTATAAAGTCTTCTAGTATCTGGAGACAGTAAGATGACTCAGTGGGTAAAGGCACTTGATGCCAAGCCTGATGACCTGAGTTTGATCCCTGGGACATGGAACACAAGTTGTTTTCTGACTTCTTTCATCCACTGTGGCAATTCTCCCCCCCCCCCCAAGTAAATAAATGTAATATCATTTCTTCTTGTGGTTACCCTAAGAAAGGTAGATGGGAAAAATGACATTAATTTTGATATACTTAATCCAGTATCCAAAAATATCATATTATCATATAATGAAATCGATATGGGTACAGTGGGAAATTGTTTCACTCTCCAGCCCATTTCAGTGTGGCTGGCCCTGTTTCAAGTCCTCATTAAGCCTGGTGGCCAGTGGCTTCTTTCTTGATATCACGGAGCAGACTGTCACAGATTTCACCCACACACCATATTTGTGGGACCTAGCAGGAAGGCCTGGCTGTTGGAAGAGCTGCCCCTCTCCATAGGCCCACAGGAGATGCAACAAACTTGTTTCCATTTTATGAGAAAAAAAATAAGGCTCAGAGAAGTCCTTATCCAAAGCCCATAGCAATTCAGAGACCCAGCTCGGATTGGCGCCTGTGCCCTGGACTCTGGTTTAATATTCTCCTTATTATCTGATCTTCAAGAAGAAAGACCTCTGATGCAGATCCAGCAGCATCACCATGCACAGCCATCCAATCACATTTACATCTGTTGATCATGTGACAGGTACCCCCAGAGCTGTGCAGGGCAACCACTCAGTACAGGACAATCTAACCTGCCTTTGTCTGTCACAGGCGTCTATTGGCACTATACTAAAAGGCATAGGCATGGGCAGTCTGAGGTGGACGGCCTCTTCACATTTGCTCACTCAGTGGGAAGGGAGGGCAGGACTTGGGGGTTTTGGTAAGGGGTAAGTTGCACTAGAAGGCCACATTTCTAAGTGGCTCCTCCTCACTCTCCTAAACCCTACTGATATGCTGGAATTAAAATGGTGACCAGATCCCATCCAGATCTCCAGTGGGAGAATTCATAGGTGAGCACAGTACCCGATCCTCATTCTGCTGCTGTGGTCTGATTGGATGCCTGCTCTGCTCAGCTGCAGGGTGCCCAGAACTCAGAAGGGAGGCTGTAAATCCTGAGGGGGACATTAGGACAGCCACCTGGAGCTCCTGGCAGATTTCTCTCAGGCTCCATGGTTCACTGTCCAGGCAGCTGGAAGGAAGCAGAGGGGACCAGCCCAGGGCAGGGAGCCAGGAGGACTGGCTAGCTCAAAGCTCCAGGAAGGAGACAGCCTGTGAAGGCCACCTGATCTGACAAGCACCAGGCTTCTGCATTGCCTCTGCCTGTGAGCTCAGCCCAGCTTTGGGGAGTTTCTCACCTTGAGTTCACAAGCTCTCCCTTCCACCAGGGTGGAATCTGTCTTGCAGTTTTGTCTTAGTTCCTTCCTTGGAGACAACCAGAAGGAGCCTGAAGATAGAGGAGTGACTTGGTTTAACTCCTCTGCTAGCTTCAGAACCCCACTCATTTAATCCTCCACCCAACAAGCAAATCCCGTGTATGTATCAAAGCATGTTGTAATGGCTCCCAAGGTACAGGCCTTAGCAGTGGGCAGGAGCCCTCAGGCTCCCGTTTGCCCGCCCCCCCCCCCCCCCCCCCGTGCCAGCACAGGTGAAGGAGTTGCTGTGTGTCACCGCCACTGAGCTGACATGGCTTTTTTCTAGCCTCTTAGGCTTAGATTTGGGTGCATAAGAGCTTTTATGCTACAGCTTGCATCTACCCAGATGTTAGATGCTCTGCAGGTGACCTGGGACATTTGCAAGGGTCCTTTGGATTATGTTTATTTGCCATGCATGATGATTTGGATACAGCCTCTACCTGAGAAGCTATTCAGTTGTTCATCTTAACTCGTCCTTTGGGACTGGTGCTCCCCCTGGGGTATAATGGCCTTCTCCTGTCGTGTGATTAAGGAAGAGTTCTTACTAGCATAGAGGAAGTACAGAGGTGGTGGCTATGTCACAGGAGATGTCTTATAGATGGCATCTGAGCCGCTCCATGTTTCCTCATCTGGAAGAGTTGTGCTGGCTGAGGCATCCTCTCGACAGAGATCCTAGTCGGGTCCGAGACCTACAGCATACACCATCTCTCAGGCCCTTACCAGCTGTTCTGACTTTCTCATACTCCAGCCTCACAGTGAGGTCCTGTAGTCCTTCTGGCTATGTGTCCCCATTTCCTTAGCACCTCATTTCCTAAGAGATCCCCAGAGCATTTTGCTGTACCCAGATCTTGTCCAAAGCTTGGCCCTAGGGTCTACAGTGCAAGCCACCTTGGCCCCTCTGATCTCTACGATCTGCCATGAACCTCCAGGTCATTGAGTGGCTGGTGCTGGTGGGCACAGTGATTGTACGTGCAGAGAGTGTTGGTGGTGACTAGTGCCCTGGGCCGAGTCTTCAGGATCAGGGAGGGCCTTTCCTTTCTGGGGATTCAATTTCTCCCTGGGCTCTCCCAGGGCTCCTGAGAAGATTGTAAAGACAATGTGTCAGGATGGACGCCATGGGAAACTGCACCACTTGACGTGGTCCATCAAGTGGAAGACAGAACTCTGAGACTCACCCCTTGCCCCAGAGTATGTGAATCCCAAATTCCTAGATCCAGGGCCCTGGCCCCGCCCTGGTTCCTTGTTGCCGAAGAGACTGTGGCCAGGGCTAGAGCACTATAGGGCGGCTTTGTGTATTGGGACATGGCGGCTTGTCATTGTGGGAAGAGCATGGAGCCTTAGGTCTCCCAACCTCAGTTCTGTGTCTGTAGACTTAGAGCAGATCTCAGCCATGTGAGTCTCACCCTCCTCATCTAGACCATGGAGGTGGCAGCCATTTAAGGAAAGCTCGGGGACCCTCAGCCGAGATCACTTCCACCCACTGACTTGGTCACGGTGGCTCTGGTTTGCCCAAACATGTAGGAGATGTGATGCCGGGGATCTACCCCGGGGGTTTGTGCATGTTAGGCAAACACTCCGCCAACTGAGCTATAGCCTCACCCAGCAAACAGAGCTTCTGACCTGACTGTTGACTGCACAGGAAGTGGGGTGTATCTGTGCGTGGTACACACTCAGGACAGCACAGCTCCCTGGCTTTTTGTTGTTTGTCTGGTCTGGGGGCTAAAGATGCTGCAGGACTTGAAAGTGACTTCTTAAACACCTAGGGCTTTTCTGAAAGTGGATTTATGAAAAGGCATCTTTGGAATCTGCAGCCACAAGCATTTCCAGCCCATTTGCAAAAGCCATTCTATGCAAGCTGGCATCCCAACAGACAAACAGGGAATGCTGATTTACCCTGAGAACAAAACCCTACAAAGGGGGCATGGGCAGGTGCATCTGTTTGTTAATTGAAAACACAATCCCATTGTCACTTTGGTAGCTGGCGTGTATGTACAACTTTATAACCCTCTTTCATTTCAAGTGAAGAAAGAATATATCTTACTTTACAATAAAACTTTAACCTTCCTTTTAGAAACGGGCCCCAAAGGTCAGAGCTGCGCTCCTGCAGATTTCCTGGGCTCAGCTGGGAACTGATTAGGGCTGCTGGCCCTGGCTTGTCAGCTTTGTCACGAAAAGCTCTGTAAACTCTTTGTTATTCACTTTGCTGTGTATGATAAATATATTTATCTTCCTCCGTCAGGCATCTGTAGGACAGGTGCCAGGGGGCTGGGAGTCCTGCTTTGGTGCTTCCAACAATGGCTTTTCTCAGCGACAGTGAAGGAAAGGGGGACAAAGGTGTGGAACGTTCTAGACCCAGGACTGCGGGAGTGGTGGATGGGGAGGCTGAAGTTCTTCCCCTCTCCCCTGCCCCTGGCTGACTTCCTGTGTGCACAGTGGGGGGGTCTTGAAAACCCTTTGATGGGTCTGCAGGTGATGTTGGTGGAGCAGGGCTTTGCAGTTGAAATCAAGCATAATTATTCTTCCCCTTATAGGACTAATGTGATCCTGTGGGTTGTGGACAGAGGAGTGGAGAGTGCATGGATGTGTCCCTTGCGAGTGAGGAAGGAGGCTACTACTTGTGTTTGTCTACGGAGTGTGGCTGTGTGTGACCCGGGTGCCATCAGCTCTGTGTGTGAGTGACAAGTGTTCTGAGCCAGGAGCTGCTAACAGGCCTCTGGGCTCATGTGTTTCCCCAGGAAACCTATGCACAAAGCGTTAGTCTCATCTGCAGAGATGGGGTCATAGGACTGGGGCCCGGGCGTCATCCAACTTCCCAGCAATGAACTGGGAAGGAGAGTCACAGGGTACACAGGCCACAAGCCCCTGACTCCGGGCTTCCCAGGCCTTGCAGGAGGTATAGGGCTGGTTTAGGATTTTAGTGCCTTGCTCTGCTGAGCTATGACAGCAAATCACCACTGTGGGGAGAAGTGTGACAAAGGGAGCTGGGAGTGTCAGTGGCCGGGGATGGCGGGGAGCTGGGAGCAGAGCAATAGCTCCACAGGAAGAGCCCAGCCCTGGTGCTTGTTTTCAGTGCAGAACCGGCGGAGCTGGCTGAGAAGTGGGGTGGGCCAGGAGGGAAAAAAAAGATCAAGACCATTTCTCAGTCCAGTAGGGGGAGTCGGGAAGAGGCACCAGTGGGCAGAGAGGGAATCAGGCTTGGGGTGTGTTAAACTGAGGTTTCTTTTAGGTGTTTATCCGGGAGATGGAAGAGTCAAGGGGATAGCTGACTCAGGTTTAGGGACAAAGCCCAGCCTGAGTTACGGTCTGGGCGGAGGTCCACTGTGGTAACCTCCCTCCACCTGATTACTGCATAGCATGGTGACCCTTGGGGCTGGCCCTGGTGACATGAAGGCCCTGCTTTTGAGTCCCAGCTTCCTAATCCGTCTTCTAAGGAGTTGGCTGAGATCACCTGATTGAGGCCCTCCCTCGCTCCCCCGCCCCACCTTGCAGCATCCTGGCTCTGTGATTGTAATTGGGCCCTGGGTTTCCCTGAAGGGAATCTTGTTGGCTGGCTGTGCTCCTTGGCTCCCTGGGGAAAGACCTTGGCAGGGAGTTCCTGCTGGAGTAGCCGGGAGGCTAGCATGAGCGTGTGTGGAAGTGTGTGTGTGTTTTGTATGATGGCTGTTAAACTAGTGAAATACTTGCATGCTGGCGGGCATTGCACTGCCTCTCTGGGATCCCAGTCCATTTTGGGGGACTGCCCTAAGCCAACAGAGAAAGCATCAGTCTGGAGGCTACTTCCCGGACCAACAGCAGGGCAACTGGGCCATTCCCTCCCTGTCTCACCACCCCAGTTGTTAAAGACTGTCACCCCAGGTGGCATGCGCTTCTCTGGCAGGTCTCCAACACTCATTTTGGAGGCGCCGCTCTGTGGAGAATGTTCCTCTAGTGCTTTGCTTCTCATTCTAGGAAAATAAACACGGTCCCAGTAAATAAAAACTAATAACCACATCTTGATGACAGTTAAGTCGGAGGCAGCATGATGTTGGAGCTGCTGGTAAATCCCGGGTTATTTATAACGAAGATGTTGACAGATGTGGGCAGAGCTTTGAAACGTGTGGCTTTTTCCTTCCCTTTCGTCTTCAAAGAAGCCTCTCTGTTGATGAACCCTGAAGGTCCCTGGCTTTTGGGGACAGGTCTTGTTTGAGATGATGCCAGGAAAGGGGGACATCAGCGCTGCGGATGGAGAGAGAGGACACAGTTCAGGTGCTAACCTGCTAGGGTGGAAAAACCACTGTGACAATTACATGCTGCTGTTGAAGGCAGCAAGGGTGGTACTGCCATGTATGCCCACCACGCCTGCTGGCTGCCAGCTGCTGGCTGCCAGGTGAAGGGACTGAGGTCCTGGGAGAAGCCAGATAGCACCCAGGGAGCATGCGGGCAAGCAGAACCAAAGTAAAGCCTTGTCTCTTGATTCTAAAACTCCAGACCCCACATCCTCACACTCCACTTGAGAAGGGGCTTCTCTGTGTCTGGGAACATGGGTGTCCGGCATACTGGCTTAGAGCGGGCAGGCCATGAGGCCCAAAGGCTTCCCTTCATGGTACCTGGTAAACCCAGATGAGCTTGCCTCATTCTGTCCATGGGCTCATCCACTCCCCAAGTTTTCCCAGCCGTCAGTTCCCGGTGTGCTGTGAGAGCTGCGGAGTGTGGGAGCCGCCCAAACCAGGGCTCTGTGCAGGGAGTTTAGAGCCTTACCTGCAAGTGAGGATCAAGGGTGGGATTCTTGAAGTTAACGTCATTACAGTTGGAAGGGACCTCCTCACAGGCTCCCAGCTCCTCAAAAAATATTAATTATTCTCCAAGGAAGTCTTGATTTGGAGTCATTCCCTGTCCCTGGTAATTAACATTACATGTCATTAACAGTCAGAGAACATTGTGTGATCAAAGACAGTGTAATTCCTAGCAAGATTCTGAGGAATGGCACAATATTTGTTAATTATGTTATTGATTTTGATGGTCTGGAATGCCCTAATTATTCCTCATCCCAAGTGGACCCACCATGCCCGCCAGGCTGGCTTTGAACTGCTGGCCTCCCACGGGTGGCCAGGGCCCCAGCTCAGGGGCTGGAGGGACTGTAGCTTGCCAAGGGATCAGAGGAGCTCGGTCTCTCTAGAGCTACATGAAAGACAAGGGGCCCCTTTCCCAGGCCCAGGCTCCCCACAGCTCCGCCCTGAGTCAAGGAGCAGTATAAAGGCGCCCTGTAATTAGCCAGTACTGTTAATTAGCTTCCTGGGGGCCACAGCAGGCACTGCTTCCAGGCAACAGGGGAGGGGCCTTGCATGCTGTTTCTGAACAGCTCTGTGGTGGGTGATTAAACTCATGGGGGTGACTTGAGGGGGGGCAGCAGGTGTCCTGGGTGACCCTCCTACGCAGCAGCTCTAAACTGCTAAGTGGGATGGTGTGTTTCCGTTGGTGGCATCGTTACAAACCATGGCTTGTTTTTCAATAGGCTCTGGTTCTGAGCAGGGGTCGGCTCCTGTCCTCAATGTTAACTCCTTTGATTAACCTTTGTTAATTGCTTGATGGCTTCCCACCTTTGTAAGTTCCACCCAGACCCCAGTGGGCTGCGTTTTGAATAATGCCAACAGATAGGCAGGACGGGGTCTGTCTGGCTCAGGAAGGCCGTTGGTAGTGAGTAGATCACACAGGAGCGGGAAGTCAGGCTGGGTCTGGAGATCCACAGACAACCGCCATGACGGCATGAGACAGGTCTTCCCAGTTGGCTCGCTGTGTGGGTGTTGACTCATTCTTTCTTCCCAATGACTCTTTGAAGCAGCTGAGTCAGTGTCCCCACTTTACAGACAGGGACAGTGTAGACGGAGAGACTGATTGTCAGGACCACCTGTCAAGGCACAGTCAGAAATCAAGCTTTTAGGTTGTGTGGTGTGTGTGTGTGTGTGTGTGTGTGTGTGTGTGTGTGTGTGTAGACATGTGCACAAATGCACACAATCTACCAGAGGAGGACATCAGGCATCTTGCTCTATCATTCTTGGCCTTGAGACGGTCTCTCTGAATATGGAGCTAGGCTGGCATCCAGCAAGCCCCATTGATCTTCCCCTTCTGCTTCAAAACACTAGGGTTACAGGCACATGGCCTGCCATACTGGGACTTTTATGTGAGCGCAGGGATTTGAACTCAGGTCCTTGCGCCCTACTCCCTGAGTCAATCCCCCCCGCCCCATAAGGGTTTTTCTGAGTGGCTTTGGGAACGTTTCTGGAGAGTTCACAATGCCACTGAGCAAAGATACCCTGTCAAGAAGTGCCCGCTCATGTGGCCGAGGGGCTGCTCTGTGTGTGTGCAGACTCTGGACTCCATGCTGCCCGAGGCATCTGCCCACCTTCTCTGGTTGTCTCAGCATCTCCTCACAGTGCTGGACGCTGAGTCTGAGCTGTCACCTGAGTTGATATGACCATTGTCCTTCCACTTTCTGATGGCAGAGCATGTCCAAGAATCAGATGTTATTTGACTGTTGCAGGGTAGTGAAGGGGTGGAAGGGATGGCCCCTGCCCTCAGCAGCCTTTGCTCCCTCTGTAGTGGCTTAAGACTCCAGCAGGGAGTAACAGTCTAGACATGGCACCAGACCTGCCTGCTCCTCCTTGTCCTCAGTCCCCCCATCAATAGTTAGAACCTGGCCCATGTGGAGACTGCCCAGGGTGAGGTAAGGGGACGTGATGATGGGATGCATGCCAGACCCAGATGCTGCTCCACCTCGGGGATGGATGTGGGGTCAGCTGGTGTGGTTTGAGATAAGAGATTACCTGCTTCCCTTTTTCCTAATTTCTTTGGCTTTCTGTGGCCTTGGCCAAAAAGCCTGGGAGGAGACTGCCCAGAAGGTGGATAGATGAACTGAGACTCCAGTGTATCCAAGTGAGGGATTTCACATGCAGACATCGTATTCTACTTGGTTTTCAGTTGTGTTTTTGAGATATATTTTCTCTTGGCTTGTTTCATACCTTCCTCTCGCCTTCCATGGTACCCTTAGCTCTGCCCACTCAGGGAATCGCTGCCAACACCTTCCATATCATAGAGCTATAGGCACACACAGAGTCACACATGCACATCCATGGCAATAGTTTCCTCCATAGAAACGGGCATACTCCATTGTTGTTCCTCTACATCCCACAGATACAGGAGCCTGTGAATGTTCCAGTCCCTCTATATAACAGGGCTTTTGTAGATAATACCCTTCCTTCCTCCCTCCTCCTCCTCCTCCTCCTCCTCCTCCTCCTCCTCCTCCTCTTCCTTTCTTCCTCCTTTTCTTTCTTGCCTCCCCTTCCCCTTCCTCTTCTCTCCCCGCTCCATCTTTCCCTTTAGTTTTGAGACAGAATATTACTTTATAAACATGGCCACCCTTCAATTCATAACAATTCTCCTGCCTCAGGTGCCTGAATGTTAGGATTACAGGCATGTGCCACTGGCCCCAGCTTTCCTATAAACTATAAATCACCTTAAGGTCACCTATAACACCTAACACGATCCCAGGCTGTGTAAATAGTTGACATATTGTATTGTTCAGTAGTTATGACAAGAAGACAGCCTTCACATGCTCAGAGCTGATGCAGAGGTCTCCCAGGATAGTCTCGATTCACCAATCATGAATCTCCATCATTAAAAAAAATGGAAACACAAAAACAAACAAACAAACCAACCCCCTTCTCTCTCAGGGTACCTGTTTACCTCAAGATCCCCGCACGATGTCAGAGCACAGAGCACTATGTCTACGGACCTGGACAACACTTCCGTCTCCCTCTGGTCACAGCCCTTGCCCTGGCTCCCTTGGCAATGGCCTTGGAACCCAGGTCTTCTCTCTGATGTGGTTTTCTGGACACATGACCTTCTTCCCCACCGGAGTGTGACTTGCTCTGCCTTGTACTCCCGCCTTGTCCTGTATCTGGTGGAGTAAATGGCAGGGGGAGGGGGAGGAGCCTGGCAGGGGCCCTGGGCTGGGCCTCTGTGTTAGTGACTTTTCTCATTACTGTGACCAAGATACCTGACAAGCAGCAGTTTAAAGAAGGGAGGGTTTGTTTTGGCTCACCGTTTGAGGGGTACCATCCATCATGGTGGGGAAGCCATGGCGGCAGGAGCTTGAGATGGCTGGTCACGATGTCTCTGCAGTCAGAAAGCAGAGGGAGACGGATGCTGGTGCTCAGGTTGCTTTCTCGTTTTTATTCAGTCTAAGACCTCCGTTTTGTTTGTTGGTTGGTTTTTGTTTTTGCTTTGTTTTGTTTTTTGGTTTTTTGAGACAGGGTTTCTCTGTGTAGCTTTGCACCTTTCCTGGAACTCACTTGGTAGCCCAGGCTGGCCTTGAACTCACAGAGATCCTCCTGGCTCTCTGCCTCCCGAGTGCTGGGTTTAAAGGCGTGCGCCACCACTGCCCGGCCATGGTAACTCTTATAAAGGAAAACATTTAATTGGGATGGCTCGCTTACAGTTTCAGAGGTTTAGTCCATTATCATCATGGCGGGGAGCATGGTGGCATGCAGGCAGACATGATTCTGGCTACATTTTGATCAGAAGGCAGCAGGAAGTGGACTTTGACACTGGATAATACCCTGAGCATAGAAGACCTATGACACACTTTCTCCAACAAGGCCACACCTACTTCAACAGGCCACACCTCCTAATAGTACCACTCCCTATGAGATTATGGGGGCCAATTACATTCAAACTTTTGTCTTTGGAACATATGAGATGCCTGATGGGCAAGAGAGTGAGGGGTAGGATGTGTCAGTGAGCAGATTCCCTCCTGGAAACAGCACAGAGCTGAGGCCCACCTCCAGGCCCTTAGCCCCTTTGCCAAGGGTTGAGAACCCACTTGCTCTACTCCAACCTGCCTACCAGCTGCTGAGTGTACTCCCTGGACCAGTGCCAGCCACAGACTGCTGGATCTGCAGAAAATAGACACAGAGGTGGAGAGGCAGCACTCAGAGGTTTGGAACAGTTTGACACACTGCAACCCTGGAACATGAGACAACGGATCCCTCTCAGTGATGGGAGCTCCAGCAGCAAGATGCGCACAGCAGAGTCAAGGAAGTCACGCACAGTAGGACCAAATACCAGCTAGGGTCTCCCCGGAAATGAAAAACTGCCCCATCCAAATGGTGACCTCTGGCTTGTCTCTGAGGGGCAGAGCAAGAAGACAGCAGGGGCGATTCAAGTTAGAGCTCACCAGCGATGAGAGGTTGTCATCTGAAGACCACCATCTGGAAGAACGGTGGACTCCTTCCTGGGAAGTTGAGACTATTCCTTGTGGTCAGGAGGAGAGGGCACAAGTCGAAGCTTCTGGAACAGCCTTCCAGCAGGAGTGGAAGGAGGAGAATTCCGTCAACATTTCCTGTCTGTTTCAAAGCATTTTTACTTGCATTACCTTTTTGATCTTTAGAAGCACCCTGGAGGTAGGTCCGAGGGAATGACCAACCTCTCTTTGTAGAATGCAGTTGTGGGTCAGAGAAGTGGGGCAGGGGATGCTGCTTGGTTGGTAAAGCGCTTGTCTGGCATGCACAAGACTTTGGGCTCACTCTCCAGCACTTCGTAAAACCAGGCATGGTAGCACACACCTGTGATCCCAGTATGCAGGAGACAGAGGGGGGAGTCCGAAGTCATCCTCAGCTGTGCAGTGAGTTGGAGGCCAGCCTGTGCTACATGAGACGGTCTGTTAAAAACAAAAACAAAGGCCAGGCAGTGGTGATGCATGCCTTTAATCCCAGCACTCGGGAGGCAGAGCCAGGCGGATCTCTGAGTTCGAAGCCAGACTGGTCTAAAGAGTAAGTTCCAGAACAGAACAGGCACCAAAACCACACCAAGAAACCCTGTCTGGAACCCCCCCCCTCCCGCCCCCCGCAAAAAAAAAAAAAAAAAAAAAGGCATCAGAGAAGACACATTAACTTCCTGAAGTTGCCCAGCGAATTGAAAACTAGGAAGACTATGAGCCGACGCCCTGAGGCTTTAGCTGGTGGCTGGGATGAGGGTGTGAAGAAGCCCTGGGAGATGGCAGCATTAACAGTGACTGCTGCCTTGTGCTCAGTAAGTGACAGCAGCAACATTTGCTGGATTCTCAGTGTGTCATGATGTCATTCAGTTTTCACAGTGGGCCCCGCTGCTGCCCTCTCTATCCGCAGGTGAGGGGGGCAGAGCCCCAGTTCTCTGTGCCAAGCCCCTCAATTGGTCCTCTGCAGAGCTGGTTCTCCCTTCAGAGCAGGAGCCATGCCTGTCTGTCTGCACACTGCTCTTTCCGGCACTCAGGAAGGCACGGTGCCCTTCCTATTTTACACACAGACACTGGGGCTAGGTCATACCAGGGGACCGGTCCCCAAACTGCATTCACACCTAGAGGAATCCCACGGGTGCACTCTGAAGCCCCTCATGGACAAGTCCACACCCTGGTCCCCCATGCAGTAAGGGGGTGTGGATGGGGCAGTGCCCCACATGGGGCAAATTTGCACACACCTGGACTCTCCACATGACAGACTCTGAGGAGCAGCCCCTGACAGCTGCTAATCACTGATGTCCGAGGTGCTGGCAGCACCTCGTTAGAGCCAGTCCAGGGCAGGATTTATGGCCACTTTGAAAGTGGCTTTGAAATGAGTTAGAACTCAATATTGAATTTTTTTTTTCATTTGGCCTCTGTTCCCTTTGGGATTTCAGGGCCTGTGGAGCTGCTTCCTCCTCATTAGCATATTCTAATGAGTGCTTATTAAGGTGAATTTCACTGTAGTGCTCTGAGGGCTAGTTAGAAGGGAAGCCAGAAGGAAGGCCCCA
This sequence comes from Peromyscus eremicus, assembly GCF_949786415.1. Taxonomy (NCBI): domain Eukaryota; kingdom Metazoa; phylum Chordata; class Mammalia; order Rodentia; family Cricetidae; genus Peromyscus; species Peromyscus eremicus. The sequence continues at coordinate 58,990,284 of NC_081422.1, forward strand.
TGTGGGGACCCCCGGGCTCTCAGGCCTGGGGCTGCTTCTGGCCTTGACTCTGCAGGGAGCCATGCTCCTGCCCACATTGCTTTCTATTGTGGAGCGGGAGAAATGCGTAACAGTGGCCTCTCACAGGCTTATGGGCTACAAATTCTGAGTTCAGATTCTGCCTCAGACACTACTCAGGACAGGACAGCCGGTGTGCTCGTAGTAGGGCCTGACAAGCCCACTGGTCATTTCTGTGGGTGGGATGGAGACTAATCTGTGCATGTCAGGGTCCCCAGCGCCTGCTGTACCACAGGGGTTCAGCAGTAAGAGTGAGGAGCCAGATAGACAGACGGAAGAATGAGCAGGTTGCCTTCCTGGAGGGGTTGTAAGACCCATGGATGCTAGGGCGCCTGTGATGGACGCTGAGGCATCTGCCGTGGGTGCTGGGGTACCTGCTGTGGGTGCTGGTGAGGGTTTGCCTTGTGGTGCCTACAGTTGGGGCGTAGATGATATTGGTGCCCAGGGCACTTGTCCCAGCCCAGGGGTGTAGGGAGTTATGAGCTTCTGGTCCCTGAGTCTGCTGCTGTCTAGAGGTGCTTTGAGGAAGAGTCTGTGACAGCTCATCTTCATTGTTCATGTGGTTGGATTTGGGATCACCATGGAAACACACCTTTGTGTGTCTGTAAGAGGGTTTCTAGAAAAGCTGAACAAAGCAGGAAAGACCCATTCCCCGGGCTGGGGTCCAAGACTGAATACAGAGAGGAGCGTAAGCTGAGCACGGTTTTTGTCTCTCTCTGCTTCCTGACTGCAGAGGCACCATGACCAGCTGCCTCACGCCCGGCTGCAATGCCTTCTCCACCATGATGGACTGTGTCTTCAAACTGTGAGCCAGCCACATAAACCATCCCCTCTGAAGTCTTTGATTAGGAATTGCGCCACAGCCACAGGAAACAAAACCAGTTAGTCTCGGGGATGTGAGCTTGATGGTTCCTGCTTCCTTCTCACGAAGCTCTGGCTGGCTTCTAAGAGGACAACAACCTCACTGATGGCTTTGAGGGACCCCAACTCTGCCACTAGCTGTCGCTTTGGCAGGGCAGAAGATCCTGTGACTCTGAAGCAGAAGCAAAGGGTTGGCAGGCACGGGGAGCCCGTGGGTACCTGGGCTTGGTTTAAGAAGGGAGAAGGAGAGAAAAAAAGGCCAAGCTATCTTGTTGATGGCTTTCCTCGATGATCCTAGTGGGTGGCTCTCAGTCCTGGGCTACTCCTTAGAATTCCCCTGTGGAGCTTTAGCTACCCGTGCCTACATGCGATGCTGTTCATATTTGTTTGGTTCTTGTTGATCTGGACCAAGATTGTTAGTGCTGATAACTTAAGGTAGACCCCGTCTTCAGATGCCTCTGCAGTGTGACCAGGGTGAGTCCTGTGCCTTGGTATGTGTGTATGCTGGTGGGAGCAGGTATACCATCCCATATACAAGTACCCCTGGGTCCCCACGGAGAGCCTACAGAAGAACCCCACTTTTGATTGCATAGCTTCCCGGGGCCAGACAAGGTACTGGAAGAAAGACTGAGGGACCACTGATCCCCTCTGTCCCTGAAACCTCTTGCCTTAGGAGTCCACTTCAGCATTCTTGCCTGTAGCATGCAGGCTCTTCTGGGGTCAAGGAGCTATGGATGAGCTATGGTCATCTGCAGAGGAAGACAGAGATGAGCTGCAGACAGAGGACTGGAAAGGGGTGTCTGAGGGCTAGGCTAGCAGGGCAGAGTGGGATCTGGGGTGAATGCCCAGCTCTGGGAATAAAGTTTTCTAGAAACTTGAGACAAGGGCTCTGTTTCAGGAGTCTTTCACCTGGAGAAGGAGAACAAATTTCTGCAGGAAAGATGTGGGGAGATGGAGGCAGAGCTTGGCAACCACTGGGTAACCCTTCTCTCTGCCCTAGAAAGGCAGGACCCACTGGAGCAAGTCCTGCGATGGGCTGGCGAGGCAGTAGCCTGGTGGGCAGGTAGGTTCTGGTAGCAGACTCCAGTGTGCCTCTGAGGACCTCACCATTCAGAGTCCTTGGACTGCCTTGGCCTCACATACCCCAAGGAGGGACTGCTTAAGAGCCTCCTCTCCGTTTTCCAGTTGCATGGTGGAGGGGGTCCAGAAATGGACTGGGGGATCCAAAGACCCAGGTTCAAGACCAGCTCCATCTGTTATCAATTGTTTGATCTCTCTCTGGCCTCTGGTTCTCAGCCTCAGTACTCCTATGCAAGTACAGGGTCTTGTCCATGAACATGTGGACCAGCCTTGGCGGATAATCAGATGGGTCTCAATAGCTGGTACAATGTCAGATAGATAAATAGACCTGTCTGCTCCCTTTGATGTCATCAAGAATTCTGGAGAGCCACAAGGACCTTCACTAGGGTCTAGTGTGGCTCTCATATGCAGAACTATCAGACGACTTCTTTAAAAAAAATTTCTAAGACATACATTTATGGGGGGGAGGGATTGTGCAACGGGATGAGTACAGAAATCAACTTGTAGAAGTTGGCTCTCCTCTTCAACTAAGTGAGTCTGGGGGATTGCATTTAGACCACCAGGCTTGGCAGCAAGCACCTTTACCTGCTGAGCCATCTCACCAACCCACAATTTCCTTTTACAAATGGGGAAACTGAGGCCCAGAGGAACCGTTAGGAGTCTTCCCATGGCCCTGTGGCTGGTGGAAATTTTCTATGCAGGACTTTAAGCCTGTGTGTTCTCTTGGAATGACCAGGCACTTGAGAAGAGGTTATAGCTTCTGCTGTTCAAGAAGCAGCCGGGAGAGGTACAGTAACTTGAGGCTCACACAGCTGGCTAGACCTGGAGGGAGAGATCTGATTCTGGCTGCTCTGCCTCTGGCCTGCTTCTCCCGGTCCCTGGCTGGGCACTCAGCTCTGGCCCTCCTTGGAGGCCGTGAAACAACCTTGTCAGCAGATTCTGTCCCCTTACAGTTCCTCCCTCTAGCAGCTGCACAGGTTGGCAGTCGCACGCGCTCCTCACGCCACAACACATGCGCGCGCAGCTCTACCATTTGGCTTTAGTGATTGCTCCACAGTGGGTGAAATTGGCTTGAAATAAATGTCTCCTCTGCCTTCCCCTTGGGGTGATTTTATCCTCATCTCCACTTTGTGGAGTGATCCGGAGGCTGCCAGGAGCTTGTGCTGTCTAGATACGTCCTTTCTGATGCAGAGGTGTTTCTGGAGAGCTGTGCAGAGGGGACTGCGGCGTCGCACACCCCAGCATCTTGGAGGCTCCATAGAGCAGAACTGAAAGTGAGGATGGGGGCTAAGGGCCGGGCTCAGTTTGGTAAAGTGCTTGCTCTGAAAGCGTGAGGACCTGAGTTCAGTTCCCAGGGCCCACGTTAAAAAGTCGTGGTGTACGCCTGTGATCTTAGAACCGGGGAGGCTGAGACAGGAGGACCCCCGGCGTTCACTGGCCCACCAGGCTGCCTGAACTGGCCCACGTCTCAGTGGGAGACCCTATCTCAGAAACAGGACAGACTGCTTCTGAGGAATAACACCTATTGTTGACTTTTAGCTTTCACGGTGGCACACATGCACACATGCACACATACACATATATAAATGCTAACGTTAGGAAGGCCTGGGGCCCAGAAAGGGGTGGGATCCTACTTATTCCTGGGGCAGAAATGGATGCTTTACCTTTGGGGGTGGGAAGTGGTCCTTTCTATAATAAACTTCACGTCCTCCGATAGCAGGGACAATGACAAGGACTGTGAGCTTCGATATTGAACCCTATGTTCAGCTTTCGTGGTCAGATCTCTGGCCAGTAATTGGCTTCTCTACTGCCAGCCCTAGGGTTGGGGGTCAGGGACCAGCTCACCCTCCCTGGAGGCCTGCCTTAGGGCTACCCTGTATTTCTTTCCATGCAGCACCACTGATGCAGGGCTGGGATGTCGAAGAAAGTCTTTAGGCCAGGAATGACACAAGAGAAGAATTCACACGGGACATGGTTAGTTTAGCCATGCAGGGCCAGGGTGTTGGGTGTCCTCGTCTAGTGAGGCTGTGTGTGGAGGGTCATTTGCCTGGTCTTATGCTCTCACAGTCTCCCTGCTTTCCACTCCAAGCTAAAGGGGCTTTGAGATCTCAGCCAGGTTCAGTATATCATCCCTTGCACTATATCCAAGGTATGTACTATAGCCAGTGGACACCTGCTCCCATGTGCCGAAAGTCGCCATGAGAAAGCAGCTAGAAGTCAGTTGTGGCCACCATGCTTCAAATGAGAGCCCGCTGACAGGGGCTTCCTCTCAGCTGATGGGACCACATGGCTGGCCTGTCTTCTGAGTTCTGAGCTGGGGTTTTTCTCATAGTTGAATAGTATCCTCCCTTTTCTGTTCACATCTTAGGAGTGTGAAGGAGGCTTGAATCCTCAGAGATGGCCCCATTTCTCTTCTCTCTCCCCAACCTTCCCTTTTCTCTTTCACACACACACACACACACACACACACACACACACACACACACACACACACACGTGTTCAAGCCCCTGAGTCCAAAATAGGAAGACCTAAGCTGAGCTGAGTATGCATGGAGCCTTGGCTTCAATTCTCGGCACCACATAAACCAGGAGCGGAGGTGCACACCTGTAGTCCTAGAACATGGGAGGTAAGGGCAGGAGGATCAGAGGCTCGGGGGCATCAGCTGCTACACAGGAAGTGTGATGTCAGCCTAAGCTACGTGAGAATGTCTCAAAACCAAACCAAAGTTAAGGACGGAGACCTCTTTTGGAGCAGAATGGTGCTCACACAGGGTGACTCCTAACTCACCCACATCTACCTGGAAGCCTTCATCCTGTTACCTGCAAACGGAGATTATAATACCTTTCTCAGAGTTGTGGGGAAGACCATGTGCCAACCCAGTACCTTGCCTGGTGCAGGCTTTCAGGAGACATCCATTCCTCCTTAGCCCTGGTATTCTGGAGGTGCGCAGTGGCTGGGGTATAGCTGGAATGTTCTTTGGCTCCATGGAATCCAGGTTGGATCTAACAAGGGCCATTCTCAGAGCTGGGAGTACCCAGTGTCCACTTGAATTTGAACTTCCAACCCCAGTTTTCTAGCTGGCTACCCATGCCTAATTCCTGCCCACAGGGTTCCCACCCTCCTGTTCCCCACACAGTCCCTGCCTGTGTCCTTTTTTCCCCCATCTTGGCTCAGCTGAAGGGACCTGTGTCAGTGGCCTACCAGGGTTTAGCAAGCCTGCCTCTCATCCTTCCCACCCCACTGAGTCCCCACATGCATTATGGTAGATTTAGAAATTCGTGGGCATACCTTGGAATTAGACCACAGGGGAAGCCAGGGTTAGTCTTGGCGTGAGCTCCCAATTTTCTACCTACTGGTGACTCAGCATTTTAAGGTTAGGCCAGGGATGTCTGGGGAAGGAGCAGAAAGCAACGGAGCAAAGTGGATGTTGGGGAGGGACCTGTCCCTGAGTTAGCTTTGCCTTGAAGGGCTGTGTGAATCTCTGACTCTTTTGTGGAGCGGGAAGTTAAGCAGGTTTCCGTGGTTCTGGTACCAGCTACCAAAAGTCTTTTTTGCATGTAACCCCTTCTTTCCTGCGTGGGTAAAATCCCTCTGGGTTTAGGACATTTTGTGTGATTTCAGGCTCATCTTTCCCAAAGATGTAGAGTAGCTATGAGCTGAGGGAAGGAGCTGAGTAAATGGATGATCCCCACACTCTGGAAACTTCTTCCCTTCCCTTCCCCCATCCTCCCTTTGAGACAGAGTCACTAGCCCAGGCAGACCTTGACCTCTCAATGCAGCCAGAGATGGTCTTGGACTTTCGATCCTCCACTTCCCGAGTGTTGAGGTTACAGGCATGTACCAGTGCACCTGGTTTTATAAACCCAGGCTTCATGCACTCTACCAACCATGCCCTCAGCCCCTGGATACTTCTTTTCAGAGAGGAAAAAGAGCAGCTCTGGGTGGCTCTGGGGTGGTGATATTACCTGACAGGCCCTGGTGGACATGGCCACCTTCCAGTAATGGTAGATTCCAGTTATTTGAGGTGGGGCTGCCATTTTCCGCCCATCCTGGTGCTCAGGGTGACCTGAGTCCTGCTTAGCCTGGCCAGTGACCCAGCAACTCAACTCTCCTGACCTCCTCATAACCAGTCATACCTCTTTGCGGGCCGAAACACCTCCATCTGCATCATTCCGTAGGCCTCTCGGAAGGAACTACCTGACGTGTTAGGCTTTTTAATTTAGCACACACCACACGTATATGCCCCTAGACAAAACACAATTGATTTATAATTCTCTTAATGGAAGCCAGGCTTTACTTGCTCCAGAAATAGAACGTTACCTCTGCCACCTTCTGTAATTTTTTTCCTCCTGTTTTTTTTAACCCCACCGTGGTCTGGAGATACGACATTTAATTTCAGCCTTTTCTCATAATCCACTAAACGTCAGATATTTCTTTTCAGATCTTTAATTTATAATCTGTTTGGTCGCTTTCCCTTCGTTAATTAATGTCCTTCCTGGGCACCCGTGACAGGGCCTTTGTATGATGCTACTTTTACTGTAAGCAGGTGCTTTTAGCCTTAATGAACAATTTCCTGGAAAATACTGAAATGAACAACGAGTAATCAGGCCAGGGACACAATGAATCCGGGGCTTGTGTGCCATTCAGCAAATTAAAGCAGGGGCAACAAGGGACAAGGTATGTGTCCTGTGGAACCGTGTGACTGGGTCAATCCACACTCAAGTTCTAGAAGTTGAGAGAGCAGTTTATTCCCCTAAAAAACTAGAGCTCAGGGTCATTGTTCAGTCACAAATACTTCTAATGAAAGAGTATCCTGAACACAAGGCCCAGGCCAGACATAGCCAAGCTGGCCTCTGGTCTAGCCTTGGAACCACCTCTAGCTTCCACTGTGTGTCAGTGGGGCCTGTTGACTTCATCCCCAGTCCTTGCTGTCCTTTCTAGAAGACCTGGCGCACCCTAGGGAGGCAGCCCTTCACTGGGCAGAGTCTCAGCCAGCTCCTAGGAATGTCTGCGCTGAGGTTCCGTCCCCGCGTCCCACGTGTGGAGTGGGGTGGGAAGGGGGGGGGCGTGCGGCAGAACTGAACATGTGCGGGGTGGGGGTGGGGGCGGGGTGGAGGCACGTGGTCGTGGGCCCTGACTCTACTCTTGCTTCCTCAACTTCTTGTCGCCCTGCGAGCCAGTTTTTTGTTTTAATTAATTTACTTTTAAAGTTTTTATACAAATGTATTTTATCCAAATATATCTGATATATCAAATAAACCTCCCTCCATAGTCTCTTTGCTCTGTTTTCTTGCCCCTCCCCTCTGTTAGTCCCTTTCGGTTTGTCCCCTTAGACAATTTGACTTCTACTTGTGTATGAGCATATGTGTGTGCGTGCGTGCGTGTGTGTGTCTGTGTGTGTGTGCGCGCGCGCGCGTGTGTGTGTGTGTATGCATGTGTGCGCGTGCGTGCGTGTGTGTGTCTGTGTGTGTGTGCGCGCGCGCGTGTGTGTGTGTGTATGCATGTGTGCGCACGTGTGTGTGCATGCGTGTGTGTGCGTGCGTGTGCGTGCGTGTGTGTATGCATGTGTGCGCGTGTGTGTGCATGCGTGTGTGTGTGCGCGCGTGCGTGTGTGTGCGTGTGCGTGTGTGTGTGTGTGTGTGCGTGTGTAGACCAGAAGGCAATCCTGGTTGTGGTCCCTTAGTTGCCATCCACCATGTTTATTTGAGTCCGTGGCAGGAGGCCACCTCTGCCTTCCCAGTGCTGGGGTTAAAAGTCTGGGCCACTGAATCTTGCTTTTTTTTTTTTTTTAATTTTTTAAATATAGTTCTGGATCTCAAACTCAGGACCTTGTGCTTACAGTCAAGCACTTCACCAGCTGAGTTTTCTCCCTGGCCCTGTGTGTTGTGTGGCGGGATTGGAGAGGTATATGTGTACAAGGGGGCATGGAGGCCTGAGAAGGTGCCCTACCCCATCACTCTCCATGCGGTCCTCTTGAGAAGACGGTCTCTCATTGAGCCCTGAGTTAGGCTGGCAGCCAGCAAGCTCCTGTCTCTGTGCCCTCCTCACTCACCATGGCAGTGGGTTATGAGCACATGCGACCTTCCATGCCTGGCATTTTATGTAGGTTCTGGGGATTTGAACTCAGGTCCTTGTGCTTACACAGCAAGCTCTCTTACCTGCTGAGCCATTTCTCCAGCCCTTCACTTTTACTCTCCTGTCACACATGTATATGGTCTTATATGTCTATTTAAAATCTTTCCTCAGGAAGCGATTGAGGAATGAGATTAAAGCTTCCACACCACAAAGGAAGTGGTTAGTCGGTGAAGAGGCAGCCTGCGAAACGGACAAAAATCTTTACAAGCTGTATGTCTGACAGCAATTTATTATCTAGAATTTACAAGGAACTCGTTCAAGAAACAAACAAACAAACAAGCCGGACGGTGGTGGCGCACACCTTTAATCCCAGCACTTGGGAGGCAGAGGCAGGCGGATCTCTGTGAGTTCGAGGCCAGCCTGGTCTACAGAGCGAGTTCCAGGACAGGCTCCAAAGCTACACAGAGAAATCCTGTCTCAAAAAAAAAAAAAAAAACCAAACCAAAAAACAAACAAACAAACAAACAAACAACAGGGCCAGTGAGATGTCTCAGTGGCTCATAGGTAAAAACACGTTTGCTGCATAAACATAATGACCTGAGTTTAATCCCTGGAATCCACAGTGCACGGAGAGAACCAGATCCCCAAAGTTGTCTTCTGATCTCTGCATGCCTGCTGTGGCACATACGTACCCATTCTGACTCTGTCTCTCTGTCTCTCTCTCACACTAATAATAATAAATAAAATTAAAATGTAGACAAATCAAACAAGCAATCAATAAATGGACTGACAAAGTGAGCTGGATTTTTTACTCTCCCCACTTTAAAGATGAAGAAATGTAGGTTCCAGATGTTGGGAGACCCACCCAAGGCCACCCAGTTGGTGAGATGCAGAACTGGGATGGGGGACCCAGGAGCCCCCTGAGATTCGGGGCCTCATGGAGCTGGCTGTTGCCTTGGTGATGGTGAAGTGCCCAGCAGGGCTGACCTGACCAGGCTCTGAGCCAGAATTCGCTGGCATCGGGAACAAAGGGCTGCAATATATTTCTTTTAAAATCCAAATACCTGATCCACGGGTTATCCTGAATAGACCTGACAAAAATCTGCATTAACCATCCATTTTCCCATTCATCTGATCATTTTGGTCTTTGAAATAGTATAATGTTCTTAATCACAGCCCAGATAATGCTCACCGAGAAGACTCGGGCCATCCAATGGAGGTGGTGGGCTCCTCCCCAGCAAGATGGCTTCAAGGGCCTCCTGGGGAGCTCCGTAAAGGGGCCAGTGTCCCCAGTGGTTGCAGTCCCTCAGGTCTGCTGAGTGGGATGGCTCCTCAGTCAGTTCACACGTGAGTGGCACTCTGTAGGATTGTGGTGGTGCCTTTTGTACTGTTTTGTAACCTGTGTTTCCCACATCACAATACGTCAGGGTCACTTCCAGCCATGTCAGTCAGTTGACGGTGAATTATTTTACATATCTTTGCTATCCCAATGCCTGTGGTGATAATGCTGAATGTAGAACACCATCATAATAACAATGCTTAGGAAGCACAAGCCTTGTCCTCCTGCTTCCTCCCCCATGTGACAACCCTATAAAGCACTGTTTGTAGCTTCTAGGTCTTTCTGCTCCTCTCTCTATATGCATACATTTTCTTCTTTTCTTTTTTGTTTTTGAGTACTGTGTCTCCCAGGTTGATCTCAGACCCCTGGGTTCATATGATCCTCCTGCCTCAGCCACCCTTTACCACAGGTGTGTACCACCATATACATTTTTCATCGAAGTGTTTAACATTTGTACTATGAGAGTGGGCATGCTGGAAGTGACTTACTGAGGCCCCGTGGGTGCCTCAGTTTACGTTGCTTCAAGACTACATCTCTCTAAGACCTGCCTTTGGCTTTGATCGGTGTGGATACCACGCTATGGAATACTGATTAGAGCAAAGGTCTCTGATTTCCCCTGCACTTGCCCCAGGCTTCTTGCAGGAAACACATTGGTGCTTTGAACCAGCCTCTTCCAGAGGCCTCTGCCTCTGACAGCATTCCCACATACCTGCAGCAGATGTTTGGGGGACTGGAGCTGGGCCATACTGGAGTCACCCCAGTGTTACTATGGCTTAATGGATAGATGAAGGATGGGGCCCATCTGGATTGCTGTAGTTAGGACCGACCCTAACCAGCCCATTTGCTCATCTGAGGTCAGGTTCTCCAGCAAGAGATTTTCCTATCCACAATTTTTCTTCTCCTGACTTCTTAGAAACTCTGAAAGCCAAAATTACAGAGCTGCAAGGGTCTCGGAGGTGGAGGCTCTGTGTCGGGAGCAAATGAATATTTCATCGGACATCCTCTCTGGGCAGACACTTCACCTGCTCTCAGTGCACAGCTTTCAGAGCTCTGTGATGTTAGTGACACCGTCCATGAAAAACATGACCCCGACCCGGGATGTAGCTCAGTTGTTGGGGTGCTTGCCTAGCATGCACAAAGCGCCAGGTTCCATCCCCAGCACCACATACACCAAGTGTGGTGGCCTATACCTGCAATCTCAGAGGTGAAGGCAGGGGGATTGGAAATGGAAGGTCATTTTCAGCTACGCAGTGAGTTTGAGGTCAGCCTGGGCTACCTGACATACTATCAAAAAAAAAAAAAAAAAAAAGGGTGGGGGGTGGGGTGAGGGGGTGGGATGCAGGCTGTGGTTTTCACTGGGTTTTGCTGTCTATGGCTTTTAGGCCTTGGAGTCATGCCTGCTGACTCCTGTTGCTGTATGTGAGCCCCGCAGTCTCCTCGCCGCCTGTCCCTGAGGAAATCACCTCCCCTCCTAGGGCACAAGGTGTTGGGCAGCAGATGCTGCTGGGTGTCCTTAGGCCAGTTTTGACACCCTAAGGCTTGCTGTCTAGATGACATAGTCACATCCTGGAGACACATGAATGACTCTCGAGGACCCAGTGCCCCAGTCCACTTGTGGTTACATTTTGTATTTGAGAAAAGTTTTTTTTTTTTTTTCCCAAGTGGGCAGGAATGAGGTCCAACCCACCAAAGATAACCCCATTCCCTGGATGTTTATGTCATGGAGGTTTTGAAGATGGAGCTACAATTTGGTGCCTGGGCGTCAGGGACTCCCTATAGTTCTTAGAGAGCCTCAGCTGGGAGAGAGCATCAGACACAGAGTGGGCAGGCATGTGGAGAGTGAGGTGGGGAGTAGCCGGGCTGCCTGAGTGTGCCCTGATTTGCAAAGAAATGGAAAGATGGAGATAATTGCTTTGTGAGAAATAGGATGGTCTAAGAACACAGATAAGTTTTCTGCCTTCATCTACACAGGGCTGGAGGCCATGGATATGAGGCTGCCTGTTTGGGAGTGGGGAACACAGAGTGGGGGGCAGGCAGAACCCAGAGCTGTTGGAATGGGGCAGGAGGCCAGCACTTGATTAGTCTGGAGATGTCTCTCTGGCCCCATGGGTATGCTATGCTCTCTTTCCAGCCTGCCCGAGGTCAGGGCTACTTGCTGTCGGCAGGGCAGGGGATGGAGGGGACAGGGCAGTCTTTCGATCCTGATGAATGGTCGTTGGCAGCCTCCCTAACGTCATTCTTGAGATTTGCAGCGTGAGGCTTCCTGGGCAAGGGGAAAGCAGAATTTATCAGGGTGGTGGAGCCCAGCTTCGGAGGAAGACATTTAACATGTCTGGGGAGGGGACTGAAAGACCTTCTGATTTATCCTGAGGGGCAGACACCTAACAGGGCTGCCACATTGGCACTGGAACCCTGCACTCCTGTGGTCAAGGGAACACTCTTATTCTTTCAGAGACTAGGAGATGTAGATTTATTTGGAAAGTTTTGGTTTTATTTATTGATTTTGGTATAGGGAGATTAGAAAGTGATCAACATAAAGCCAGCCCCTGGTGGGATTACTAGGGGGCAGGAGGCTTCGTCAGGGCAAAGACAGAGCCTCTTAGTGTTGGTCTGAGGAGGCTGACGGTGGCCCCTCTTTCATCTCTCATCTCCTGTCCATCAGACCCCAGCGCGTCTGGAAAACAGAGAGGAGTCTGGGGATGGCGAACCAGCTGAGAGCAGGGGCAGGGGAGGGGAGAAGGGTGCCTAGCCTGGGCAGGGCAGGGAAGGGGAGAAGAGTGCCTAGCCGGGACAATAACCTTGCTGTTGGCCTCCTGTGTGCAAACTTGGCTTTTCTGTTTTATTCAGAAAGTAGCAGAAGCATGTGTATGCCCTATAAATAGAAGGTAGAGGTCTCTCTGCACCCACACGCTGGGAGGGATGTGAGGTGTGTGCACAATCAGTCCCAGCTTCTGCTGCTCCCAGCCCTGAAAGTGCCTTTTCATGGGCCGCTCAGGATATTCTTCGTCCTCATTTGCAGTGTGAGCTATTGACCAGCTTTCAATGCCTGCCTTGTGTTACCTCCCCGGGCAGACCAGTGCCAGTGCTGATGGGGAGGTCCAGACAGAGGGCTCTGAATCACGCTCAGGATGTCCCGGGCGCCTCCCATAACCGATGCCAACAGACTGGTATTCCTGTGTTGCAGTTCACACAGTCGCGTGTCCTGTGTGCTCCTCATCGAATGACATGGCATGCGTGGTGTTTTCTGTCAGGCGAGACAGGTGGATGTTCTTAAGGTTTGGGGTGAGTGGAGGCTGGCTGTAGAATTGGCTAAGTGGTTGACAAAGATGACCCGAGAATCCCTCTCAATGCAGGCAGCGCTCTGGTGCTGGGAACATAGCCGTGAAGGCAGCAGATGGAAACTCCTGCCCCTGGGTGTTCTGCTGGTGTGGGGCAAGGGCAAGGGTATACGAAAAGGTAAATAAGACCGGTTTTTAAGGCCAGAGAGAATTCAGAGGCTGTGTCTGGGTGGTAGTTACAGAAGAGCAGCTTTGGAGAGGTGACATCTGTAGGGACCCCAAATGCATGGGTCTGTGCTTTCCTGAACCCATCCAGGACCCAGGACAAACATTGTTAGTCTTCATGCACCATGTTCTAACGTTTAATTGTCAACTTGATAAAGTCTAGAATTACTTTAAAAAAGGAGTAGTGAACTGAGTAGTTGTGTTTATCAGTTCATCTACTGGGGACTCTTGTTGTTAATGGATATGGGACTCAGTCCACTGTGGGAGGCACCATTCCCTAAGTAGGCAGTCCTGGTCTGTATACGGAAGCTGGCTGAGCATGAGCCTGAGTAAGTCAGCAAGCAGCGTGCCTTCAGGAACATATCCTCCTTTTGTTCCTGTCCTGACTTCTCTCGGTGAAATGTATGCAAAATAAACCCCTTTCTCCAAGGTGCTTTTGGTCAGTGTTTTATCACAGTGACAGAAAGCTAACTAGGACTATGCTTTCCCTGTTCCTCTGCATACATTCCAAGCAGTCATTCCACTCCGTTCCCTTTGGTGCGGTAGAAGAACCTTTCCAAGGTTCATAAAACAGGGCTAGTCAGTAGCTCAGTTGGTAGGGTGTCTGCCCAGCATACCAAAGGCCCTGGGTTCAATTCCAGTCACTACCTAAACCAAGTAGTCCCAGTCACTGTGGAATAGAAGCAGGAGAATCAGGAGTTTGGGCTCCACAACACGGTGTCTGACTGCTGCCACCCTGATGCCAGTGCAAACTGGTTGAGAAGGAAGAACTCACTGGAGAGACCCGGAGAGGAGGAGGGTCTAGGTCCACGGCTCTGGCTTCAGTGCCTAAGTTTTAGCGCCTTCAGGAAAAGGCAGGTAGGAGAGGGGAAACAGGCTGTAGGAGTTTTGCACAGATGGACTTTGTAACAACAGGTCCCCTGGCCATCTGTCTATCTGCTCTCTGTCCCAGTTTATGCACGTTGTCTACGAGAGCCCCTGGTGCCTGGCCAGGTGTGGGATGTCATCAAGAGGACAGGCTGGACTCCCCAGGGGCTGGCCTGAGTCAAGCTAAAGATGGAACAGAGGTGTCCCGAGGATGCCAGCATTGCCAAAGCTGGCTCAGTCTGCATGGCCAGCCCAGGCCAGAGCAGGACTCCTTGGGTAGGGAGAAGGGGTTCCTTTGCTACAAGGTCGATGTCTTGGTCTCGTTCTTTCTGTGTTTCTGTCTCTGTCTCTGTCTCTCTCTGAAAGCTTCATGTATTTTTGGCTGACCTTGAACTCACTATGTTGTTGAGGATGACCTTGAACTTCTGATCTTCTGCCTCTACTTCCTGAATGCTGGGATTAGCACCTCCAAGGTCAGTCTATGCAGTGTTGGGAATGAGCCTAGTACTTGATACTGACTCTGGTGCTTGATACTGACTCTGGTGCTTGATACTGAGTCTAGTACTTGATACTGACTCTGGTGCTTGATACTGAGCCTAGTACTTGATACTGACTCTGGTGCTTGATACTGAGCCTGGTGCTTGATACTGAGTCTGGTGCTTGATACTGAGTCTAGTACTTGATACTGAGCCTGGTGCTTGATATTGAGCCTGGTGCTTGATATTGAGCCTGGTGCTTGATACTGAGCCTGGTGCTTGATAAGGAGGCACTCCACGGACTGAGCCACACCCCCTGCCCAAGGTCAGTGTCTCTTAAGCTACCTGGTGGCAACCTAGAAGGCCCTGAAGAGTCAGAATAAACGGATACAAATGCCAAAGATACAAACTGGATGATTCAGGCCTCCTGGTCGACTTGACCTTGAACAAGAGAAGCAAAGTCTCCCACACTGGGGTCATGAGGAGCTCTGCTCACCTAGCTGGCTGTGCCACTGGAGAGATCTCTCCTTAGGTCTTTTCAGAGCCTGGGGTTTGTGCTGATACACCATGCGCCATGGCTATTGCAGGTAAAGGCTCAGGAGGCAGCTGAGATTATCCACTCCTGAGAGCCTTTACCTGAGATATTTCTGTCATGTTCTCACAGGACCCTAGTATCCCACACAAGCTGTAAACCACCCTCCAGCATTTCTATTTGGCCACAGCACAAGCTTCTCCCACCTGGCTCCCCCACCGCCACCTGCCGCATCTGGCCTCCACACCCCAGTGTGTGCATCTGCCTCCACTCTTCCATGCTCTATCCGCCCCACATCTGGTTTACTCCACCTGGGCTTCCCCAGGTCCCTCCCTTGCTGCTCTTGATCTTGTTCTGTGGGCCTCGGCCATCTCGTGAGGTTTCTTTGGGTTTTCAGGCATAGGTAGGTACTACAAAGGCCCCCTTTAACTGAAGTCACAGCAGGGGCATGCACCGATTTGACCCCGCTGGCAGGTGTGAGTCACACCCCCTGGTTCCCTCTCTGCCCCTCCACTCATCAGCTACAATGCCTCCCACACTCCGAAGCAGGAGGAACCCGGCTCCTCTCTCTGCCTCTTAGCATGCAGGCGGAAGGGACAGGGGGAGAAGCCAGCTGACTTATTTACATGTCTCTCCCTCTGAAATGATCCTGGGGCATTTTCTTATTTAATTATTAATGCCCGATGGTGCCTGACACGTTAACCTCTGTCACTCCAAATGGAGTCATCTCATAACCACGGTGGCAGGATTGATTTTCCCTTTGTCGTCTCATAATAAGCGCATGTGTTTGGTTCGTGTGCTCCCCGAGAGCCCCCAGGAAGTCCCACTGAAGTGACTGGGGAGGAGTTGCCTTCACAGTGACAGGTTTGTTTGTTTTTTTTTTTTTTTCCTGGCTGCTTTTCTGTCTTTTCAACTGACATGTCAGAGACAAGGCGATACGGTTGTTTGAGAGTCAGTTCCCGAAATGGAGGTGTAGGGCTCTCTGTCCCACCACTGGTTGCTTATAACATGTCAGAAAGATAAAGGAAGCATGCTGGGAAGATGGCAGGGTAGGCCGGGTGACCACACTCGAGCATGGGGCCTCTGCTGTCACTGTCTGGGGGCCAAAAGGGACGTTGTCAATGGTCCTGAACTCTGCCAAGCTCTGATGGGTAGTAGATGGTGCTTGACTGGCCAGAATTGAAGATACAGAGCAGGCTGAGGGGGAGATGGAGCAGGAGCCTTCGCCTGATAAAAAGGAGAGAGAGAGAGAGAGAGAGAGAGAGAGAGAGACTGCCTGCCTGCCTGCCTGTCTGTCTGTCTGTCTGTACAGGTTCACCTGTTCATATGTGCACAGAGGCCAGAGGAGGACCTCAGACATCATGCTCTATGACTCTCCACCTTATTCCCTTGATTCAGGGTCTCTCACTGAACCCAGAGCTAGACTGGCAGCCAGCAAGCCTGGGTGATCTTCCTGTCTCCACCCCTCACAGCGTGGAGGGGGGTTACCGGTGCTTACAGTCACACCCAGTGCTGGGATCCAAACTTAGGTCCTCATGCTATGCACCAAGCACGCTTACTCACTAAGATATCTCTGCAGCTTCCTGATTGGTTGATTGACTGACTGGTGATTGGTTTTAGGGCTAGCAATGGAACTCAGGGCCTCGCGCACGCTATACACCTGCTGCTCTACTGAGCCATGCCCACAGCCCAGGATACAGACTTGGCCAGGTTCCAGGAAAAGAATCTGAGTCTTAGGGGGTCTGAGAGGCATCATCACTTCCCCCCTAATTTTGGACATCCTTCTCTCCCTACTCCCATGAGAACTGGACATGGCCCTGGATAAAGACTTGATGTTCTAGGCCTCGGACTGTCCGTCTAAATACCATCTTTCCCACTCCATCCACCTCCTCTTCCATTGTGCTCATCCAGACAACCATCACCTTCTCTGCCATGCTCCAGTCTCCGCTGACCCCTGCCTGTAAGAGTCAGCTAAACTGAGCCATTGAGACCTGACTCAGAACGAAAAGCTTTAGTGAAGACTTTGTTGTTGCATTTTCCAAGACAGGGTTTGTCTGTGTAGCCCCAGCAGTCCAGAAACTTACCTGTAGACCAGGCTGGCCTAAACTCAGAGATCTACCTGACTCTGCCTCCCAAGTTAATTCCACCTGACTCTGGGATTAAAGGCATGCACCACCATGCCCAGCTCAGTGAAGACTTCTTAAGAGCTTCCCCATGATGGCTATGATCCAAGTAACCACCCTTCCATTCACGATGGTTCCACAGGAGCTAGAGGACCCATCTCCTCTTGTCTGGTGGACCACTCCTTTGATATCCAAAGCCTACTAAATTTGAAGGTGCCATCTCAGGTCCTTTGGAGGAGGATGCTGAAGATAACAGGACCTGCCCAAGCATATATCGGGGCCACACAGGAAACAGCGACAAGACACTACACAGTGGGCATTCAAGACTTGCCTACCTTCCTGAGTTCTGTGTGTATCACTCATTCCTTCCAGAGATACCTCCATGGAAAGAGAGGTTCATGTTCTTCCTGACTCTCCAGCTCTCCCCAGCATCAGCTGATGTGTTCTGAATCTACTTGAATCTCCTAGTGGAGAACGGAGTGGTAGGATGGATGGCTGGCATTGGCAGCAGCCCTCAAGACATGCTGTGTGGACTCCAGGTTGTTTGTGTTGTTTGTTAGTGGTTGCTAAGTTTGGCTGCTAAACTGGGGAAGGAAGAGGGTGGGCCTAGGAGAGTGGCTGCACTTCCTGGACCCTGCCGATTCGGAGAGGAGCCACAGAGTCACCCTTCCCTCCCCCAAGGGATCTGCCGATGCCCTTGATCTCTGGCTAAATCTGCACTTAGCTGGGTGATTTCCAAAATGAATGTAGACAGTACAACTCATTGGTCATTAATTTAGACCCCGTGGTCACACAGAATTTGTGATGATTTGCTTGTCATTGAGGGAGCTTCTTAAGAAAGAATTGAACTGGAAATGACTGAGGTGGGAACAGAGCCGTTTAGCTTCTAGGAGAAAAGGGCTGCGTGAAGTACTGCATCTGGAGATGTGTGTAAATATATGCCACTCTTGTCTGTCCTCACAGGAGGATAAATGGTCCTCATCTAAAAACTTAGGGCCCGTGGGCTAGCTACCCAACCATTTCAAATCTGGGGACTGATTTCCAATGTCAAAATGTTTTCTAGAACACCCTCAGCCCTGCTTAATGGAAATTGTATTTCTTCTAGTGTCAGTGGTTGAAAAGAAAAGCTGCCCTGGATTCATTAAAACCTTTAAATAAGTCACAGCAGCACCTCTTCCACGCGTCATGGTGTTGGGTCAGCTCACAAAGGACACTGGGACTCATGGGGGCCAGCCCCACTGGATGTGTCCTCACTGCCCTGTGTCCCCAAGTTCAGTGGCCTATCAGGTGGGGACATTCAGACTAGAAGGCATTCTCTAAAGCTGTAGTGTAGGGTCATAGGGTCTTGGAGAGTAAGGACAGGGCCACTCAGCGTGTGTCGTCCCCCCCCCCCGCCCCTCGCCTCCCTGCATGGCTCACTCTCCATCCTCCTTAAGCAGCTCTGTGTTGAGGATCTCTCGTTTAGGAAACAAGGTAGTTGGTACTGTGTGCTAAATACTCGGCATTCAATGGTACTTCAGGGGCCTTGATAACCTGGCACGCTGCTTCCTGAAAGCCCTGTTGTGTGACTGTCTCAGCCCCTCATCTCCCAGTGGGAGTGATAATTTGGTGACACCAAGGGACTGGTGTCCTGTAGGAGGAAAGAGAAGCAGAGGCCCAGTGTTCCAGGTGGCTGGTGCCCAGCAGGCTCGGAAGTGCTGTCTCAGTTTGCTTCACCTGGGCCACACAGTTACTTCACTTCTCTTTCTTGGCATAGGAGGAGTAAGAGGTGATGGGATGACCCAGCTTTGCCAGAGATGATGAGGAGGGACAGGGAAGACTCTACAGTGGCCAGATCCGAGTTTCTGTATCAAGGAGAGACTTGGGGGCTGGGGGCTGGGATGGTGCTCTGAATG
Source organism: Peromyscus eremicus (assembly GCF_949786415.1). Classification (NCBI taxonomy): domain Eukaryota; kingdom Metazoa; phylum Chordata; class Mammalia; order Rodentia; family Cricetidae; genus Peromyscus; species Peromyscus eremicus. The sequence goes on from NC_081422.1 coordinate 59,009,093, forward strand.
CTGAGAAACTTTAGCCAATGAATTGTGTGTGGGCCTCCTGCTGGGGAGAGCTCAGACCTGTGACTCAGACTCCCCCTCTTCAGTTACTCAGAACTGCTGCCGTGTTAGTCAACGATGTGAAACATCCAGTGTTCATTACTGTGCGGCAGCTGTGGGAAACCCAGGCTGTTTAGTATCTGTACATCTGCTTTGAGGGGGGACCAAGTCTTAGCACCCAACAGATGCCGCGACATAGTCTGAGTAAGTTGCTTTCTTCTCTGTTCTCCACACAGGGGCCTGATGGCGCTGTCCACAGTGGGCCTCCTTGTTGGCTCCCTTCTGCAAGCTGCCCTCACTCTGAACCCTGAGGACCCCAATGTGTGTAGCCACTGGGAGAGGTAAGGGGGTGTTTCCTGGAGGGCTCACTCTGGGTGTGGCACTACAGAGAAACACCAGAGTCAGGAGAGGCAGCGGGTGGCTGTGGAAGGCCTGATGTCCAACACGGAGGTGAGACAGGGCAGTGCAGCTCAAACTGAAGGACAGGGTAAAGCAATGTGGATTTCTGGAACCCAGGACCATAAAACGATGAGGTGATGTCATGTTAACAGCAGGTGACAACATCCCGCTGAGCTGTCCCGCCCCTTCCTCCTTTGTGTCCCCACCCTGTACTAGAAGAGACTGTTCTCCTTGCTATGACAAATCTCTGACAAGTAGGACTTGAGAAAGGCAGGGATATTCTGACTCCCAGATTGAGGGTCCGGTGCACCACGCAGGGAAAGCGCGGCTGCCGGAGTGTGAGGCAGCGGCTCACATGCAGGAAGCAGAGAGGTAAACGTGTGTGCTCACCTCCCCTTCTCCATTCTATTCGGTCCAGGACCCCGGACCATGGAATGAAGTCGCCCACCTTTAGGCAGACTCTTCCAACCTCAGTCAACCCCGTCTGGAAATCCCCTACAGACGGAGGTTTACCTTCTAGGTGGCTCCCAGTCAAGTTGACCATCAGTATCAGCTATCACACAGCCATTTATAGATGAGGGAGTAGAGACCTGCGGGGTTCTATCCCTGTCTACAGCCAGAGTGGCGGCAAGAGTGAGGAGGGATGGATTGTGGTCCCTGATGTCTTATCTGGGACTCTGGGATGTCTGCCATAGTCTCCTAGGACTGGCAGCAGTGGCACAGTAGAGCAGTGGTCAGGGCCTGCCGTGGGGTGATGGGGAGGCCTCTTCTGCTTTTGGTCAGATCAGGGCAGGAGGCTAGCTCAGACAGGGAGGGCGGTGTGGCCACAGCAGAGGAGCCTGGCGCATGTAGGCTGCCGCAGCGAGTCCTAGAGTCTAGGCTAGGTCCCTGCAGATGGTCTGACTTTGAAGCACAAGGTTAGAGTATTGATTTTGGTGAGCAGAAAGACAGTGACCAGAGACCCAATCAGGAAAAACCGAATTAAACCCTGGAATTGATTGGCTATGCTGACCAGGATGACTCTGCCACTTATACACTAATAAATCAAATGAGTAAAATTAAGACGGAGACCCGGTGGGGGAAATGGATGGCGGAGGAGGGAGAACACGGTGGGGCCCGTGAGGTTGGATGGCCAGCCGCTGGGCAGAGAGGAACATCTCATCGAGGCAAGACCGTGCACTGGGGTAGCCTAGACACTTGCAGGCCAAGAGGCCTGGCTGGTGTAGAGAGACCATGCCTGCTCCGGTGTGGTGTCTGGCGACTGCATGTCCTCTGCAGAGTTGGGATGATATCAAGGCTGGAGCACAGGGTATTTCTGTGCTGCCCTGGCAAGAACGTAGAAGTCTGTGAAGACTTCAGGGTGTCCCAGGCTGGATTTTCCTACCTGCCAGCTCTGCTCCTTGGGGGAGTCTCTGGATGACTGTGAGCCCTCAGCCAGCTCTGTCCAGCAAGGAAAAAAACATCCCCACCTCGCAGGCTCGTGGGGGGAGCACAGGAGCCAGCTTCATGAAAGTGCTTTGCAGTCGTCTTCGTATTGGCAACTCTGGCTCAGGACGGGGTCATTATCACCTCGGGTGCGCAGTAGACTAGTAGGGATGCCTGAGTGCAGGCGTTGAAGCCCAGTCCAGAGACTCAGATTCAGTGTTCCGTCTTTCTTACTTTCCCTTTTCCTGGTTGGTGAATCTAAGCCTCTGTTTCCCAGTGTTCTGGGAGCCTCACTGATAGATAGAACTCCTCGTTAGCCTCTGAGTGGAGACCCCTTCCCCAGGTAAGCCTGTCCATCATCCACCCAGGTTCCAGGGTTCCCGCTGCCTCTCTGGTCACCTGTGTCTTCTTCCAAGGCCGCAGTCTAGGGTTCTCTCTCTCTTACAGAGAGCTATCCCTTATGACAGGACCCATAACGAATCTCTCCAAACTTGAAAGAACCTCTGCTTGTCTTGCCTGCCCAGCGTGAACAAGGCTGGGATGTGAAAATGTTAAGGGTGAGCTGACTCTGACGGCCACAGCTCTTGGCTCAGGTCACAGCCTGCATGAGAAAACAGGGAACCACCCAGCAGTGAAACCAAGTTTTCCCCCTCTAGCCCTGGGAAGGAGGCATCTAGGATACCTGTGTCCAGCAGGGTGCTTTCTCTTTCTCAGATCTAGCCAAGCTCTCCTGATACTGTGCTTAGATGTATCTACCCTACCCCACTCCAGAAACACACCCTGGTCCTCAGAGAGTACCTGGGAGTACTTTCCCAGCTGGATTAGGACCTCTGGAGGGCTCTTTGTTAATTATGTCCCTCTACCACAAAAACCAGGGTAATGCCCCCGCCCCCACCCCCAAGTTGGTAAAGCCTGGTGCTAGAAGATGGATTAGCCCCTCATTAGCATGTTGGCAAGTGAGCAGTGTTAAACTACCCAGCCGTGAAAGCAGTACACACACTGCAGGTTGGAGACTTGGCGCTGGTACAAGGCCCTCTTGCTGGACTTGCTCAGCCCTGGGGATCCTACAAGGCTAAGTCCAACCCCATTATGTCAACAGCCCCTACCTTGGGGGCTGGTTCCTTTGCCTCAGTCAGCACTGGAATGGCAAGCTGAACCCCTAAGTGTTCAACAAAGGTGGGGTGTCCATTTTGTAACAGGACTTGTGCCTTGGCCCCCAACAAGGTAAGGAGGAAGAATCATTCCCTGCCCAGCACAGGAGGAAACCATTGCCTGTCATACTGATGAGGGCTAGCATGTATTGAGTACTTGCTGTGTATCCAGTAAGCATGTTGAGTGTTTTCTTTTCCACCCACCCTGAGAGGTGTACACTCCTGTCCCTGTCCTTCAGTTCTCACAGTAATCTAGGAAGTTCCTTATATTTGTCATAGATTTTCAAATGAGGACATGGAGGCTTATGGGAGTTCAATGACATGTTTAAGGACATGCTAGTGAGTGACAGGCTCCACACAGGCCTCCAGGCCCAGGCTCGGACTCATTCATTCACCTTCCAAGAGACAGCCTTGCAAACGGCAGCACCGTGCTGTGGAATTTTAGGAGGCCTGTGGGAAACAGGGGTGCATGCTGATCTGCCTGTTTCCTAAGGCCTGATAGTGACCAGGGGTGTGGACCATGTCCGCATGTACTTATATGTCTGGGACATATCTCCCAAGTACCTACATCCAGAGACATCTTCACCATCCTCAGCGTCAGAACTCCCCTCTTGCCTGGGTCTGAGCACTGCTGACCATTCCTGGCTTGCTTGCAGGACTCCAGACCTCTTGCCTTGAAGGTGTCAGGGAGCAGACTGTGGCCCCACTGCACCCAGCCCTCTTGCAAATGAAGCAACAGTTACCTCAGGCAAAACAGATGGGCTTTTACAGCCTGGGCCTGGCCATCTGGCCCAGGTCAGTGAGCCTTCTGGGGAAAACATGGAATACCAGTCTACATGACAATTAATTCCTGACACGCTCTCCAGCCTGCCCAGGAGGTGTGTGCCATGCATCAGCAGCCAGGAGTCAGTAGTGCCACTTCATGTCACCTCGCCAGGGTGGCAAAGGAAAAGTCTGCTTTGGTGACGCCCAGAACAGGTTTCCTCTGGCTTCCACCTCCTGGTCTAGGTTACAGCTAATAGGCAGGATGACAAGGACTGCTTCCGTTGGAAGGTCTGGAGACACACGCTCTGTGGATCCCCAGCTATGCTAGAGATGCAATAGACTAGAAGGTCGCTGGAAGAGCTAGGGGACGCTACTTAGACTGTGTGATGCTGTTTCCCGATCTTCAAAGTGAGATTCATTCTACTACCTGCTTCGTAAGAGTGACTGGGAAGAATCTCTCAGTCAAGCTTGGCCTAGAAAGCATGAGGACCCAAGTTGGAGCTCCCAGAACCCACATTAGACAAATAAGCTGGACATGGTGATGGGTTCTTAGAGTCCCAGTGCTGGGGAGACAGAGACAAGTGGATCCCCGGGTCTCACTGTGGCCACCCTAGTCTATTCTGCAAGTTCCCAGCCAGTAAGAATCTTTGTCTCATAGAGCAAGATGGCAGGCATCTGAGGGACAACAGCCAAGGTTGTCCTCAGGCTTCCACACACATGCACACACACAAGTACGCTTGAATACACATGTACTCCTATACACCAACACACACAGAAGAATGGAATTAAAGGGCTTATTATAGGGCACTCAGTATTAGCGGCTGCTGATACTGGGACAGCTGGGCAAGCTGCCTCTCCCAGCCTCAGTTTCTTCATGTATGTAATGGGCCACTTATTCAGATTAGAGAACATCCCCCATACCCACTCATTAAAGACCATAAGGATCCAAACAAACATATCATTATTATTTAGAGAGAGGGTCTTGTGTGTCATCCGGGATGCCCTTGAGCTCCTGGGCTCAATAAATCCCCTAGCCTCTATGCCTGAGGCTATAAGGCACATACCAACATACCTGGATAATATAAAATATTTTTGACTTGTTGAATCTGCCTTTCCAAACTATACAGAATAAACCTAAACCTTCCTCTACTTACTATCTGATAAGTGAAGTAGAATTTAAGAAAATGACTTGGGTCAAAAGTTAGTAAGGTTATGGTCTAGTTTTTTCTCTTATTGTAGTAATAAAATATCCAGACAAAAGCAAGTATGGGAGCAAAGGTTTATGGTGGCTCACAGCCACCATGGTGGTGAAGTCACAGCAGAAGTCGATCACATGGTATCTGCAGTCAGGAAGCAGAGGGCAATGACCACATGCTGCTGCTCAGCTCACTCTTTCCTTTCTATTCTAGTTCAGGATCCCAGCCCAGGGGATGGTTCCACCCACAGTGGACCACACTTCTCCCCTCAGTTAACTTGATCTGTGTGACCTGTGTGTGTGCTCAGAGGCACATCCTCCAGCTAATGTATAGATTCTGTCAAGTTGACAACACTAACCGGCACAGATGTGGCCTAGGGTCACAGCTGAGATCCAGGGCAGGAGTCCGGGAGCTGGGAAGGGAGGTCAGAGCTGGCTCCTGGTCCTGGGACTGTGGGCTGGGCAAGTCTGAGCAGGGAGGTGTGTCCTGGCATGGGCTTGGCCTTTGCTGACCACGGCTTCCATCTCTTGTCTGGCCCTCAGCTATGCTGTGACTGTGCAGGAGTCTTATGCACACCCCTTTGATCAGATCTACTACACACGATGCGCAGATATCCTCAACTGGTTCAAGTGTACCCGGCACCGGTAAGCACTCCCCAGAGGACAGCATGGGGTGGAGATGTCTGACTCTCTAGTTTGTTATTGAGAGACCATGAGGTGGGTGGGTGTGCACTGTCCATACTGCATTCCTGGGACTCTCTAAAGCTGGTGGTCTGAGACACTGTTAGCAGCTTTCTTTCTGACTAGAAGTGATGGACTTCATAACCTGTGGGCAGGGAACCCTTAACCATCAACATGAAAAGTTAGCAGATGAGCACCCTAACTTCCTCATCAAGAGGAGAGGGCAAAACTCTGAGGCATTTCTGGTCTGTACCCCATCGATCCTAGGACAGAGCCCCTGTTGTATACGGTAGTCCCCACTTAGTAACACACCCTGGACTGGCTGCTTGGTGTTCCCTCTGACCTCTCTGAGTTTTGTCAGAGTTGCCTGCCTGTGGTCCTAGCCAGAGGCAGAGGTGGCAGTTGGCACTGGTCTTGCCCTGAACCCTGATATTCTTGAGGCAACACCGAGTTTGTTCCGAAGTGTGGCTCCATTGTCTCAGGAAGCTACACAGCCTTCCATTACCCCGGGGCTGGGTGAATGAACGGCTGCTTATTAGAATAGGCTCTGTTCCTGGAACGTGAATGATTTTGCTAAATTATTGAGTCTCCGTGGAGCTTTCCTGATGACCCAGAGTGTGCATGCTGACAGCGGCACCATCAGTCTGCAGGGGATAGTAGCCTGGCCCAGCATCTTCCCCAGAGCAGCCTGGCCCTGGGCCCCACCTCTCCTGATTCCTACACTGGGAGCCTGCAAGGCTAGGGGAGTCCGCAGCAGCGGTGGCCTCTCTCCTGTGAGGTGTCGGTGGTGCAGGGTTTAACTCCCCAATGGGAGGCTTGGGACTCATCTCACATGGCAGGGAGAATGGTCCAGTGACTTCTGTGTCAACTCAGAATGGAGATCATTCTTTATCTCACACACATACACACACACACACACATACCCCTTCTAGGTCAGGCCAGGGACTGCCTTCCTGTGTGTGTGTGTGTGTGGGGGGGAGGAGATGTAGTTTTCTGCAAGGCCAGCTTACCCATTACGGGCTTTTGACAAAGTAGAATGACCTTAGCTTAATACATTCCCAAATATCACAGATTTCCCACGAGGCCCTCATTGTCGTCTGTTATGAGGTGAGAATTTTAAAGATTTGGGAGGGTTGTCCAGGCTGCCGCTGAAGGAATAGCCTTCCAGCCTGGCCCGGGCCTCTGTGTAAAGCAGACTGAAGGCACTTCGGTGCCGCCATTCTTCACAGAGGAGGAAACAAGGGCAGTCCCCTGGGTGTGGCGGGGACGTGGAAAGAGCCCTGCCTTCAAGGCCCTGGGTATTCCCTCTCCCCGTCTTTAATGGCCATTTCAAATCTGCTGCACTGAGTGTGACAGAGGGCTGCCCTTAGTAACGCCCCCCTTGTACACCTCCTGAGGACTCAGTCTGTACACAGCCCCTCCTGCCTTACTCCCTCAGAAATGCTCTGAAAAGCCAGAAAGCCACCAGAGAGAACTGGTACCAACATTAGGCGGGGCCTGGTGGTTTTGCGGGTTGAACTGGGTTTGAATCCTGCTTCTGGTGCTCTTGTCCTCAGGACAATGTATTTTTTTTATTAGCCTATACGAATTGTATAAGATAACAGGTCTTATTATGACATTTTCATATAGGAGTATAATATACCTTGATCACAGTCCCCCCACACCTCTCGTTTCCCTTTCTTGTCTGACCCTGACATTTATTAGCTGTGTGACCGCAAGCAAGTCATTAACCTCTCTGAGTATCAATTTCTCATCCATAAAACAATGGGTGGTGGGTGGGGGGGAAACATAAAATAAGAATGAAAGCTCTAAAAGACAAATGAAAGAAATGGAATTAATGGGTCATGATGATGGGGTGTGACGATGGTCCCTGACCCAGGAGGCTGCTGGGAGAATCTTGCCTATAAATCTCTGGCCCAGAACCAAGTCTCAAAAAATTGTGTCTCTGTAAGGATAGAACCCTCTCTGGCTCTCAGTGTCTCTCTGAGCAGCCTGGGGGCGGGGTTAGAGCTTCTGGGGGAACAGTACGCCCTCTGCAGGAGGCCTGAGGAAGTTCATGTGGGATGCCACAACCAGACCCAGGGAGTCCTCTTGCAGCCTCTCCTGCTTGCTAAAGGGATCAGGCCAACATCTTGGCACAGGATGATAGATGGAAGCTCTCAGGACTCCATGCCTGTCCAGGTCCCTAGGGTTTCCCTGGGTCCAGAGCCCAGTTTTTTTTTAAGGACTCTAGGGGAAGCCCCACCCCCGTGGCCCTCCACAATGTCACCCCAGCAGTTTTCTTGGCAGCCCTTGTATCTGGAAGAGATTGGGAAGTCAGCAGGTTCCTCCAGCACCATGTGGGTAATACATTCTGCACCACGGCAGCCCACATCCCACCATCGATTTTTCTTTATTGCGTTCTTTCATATTCGAAGCCGCCGTGCATTTTAAAGTAATTATTGAATGGCATCCTCGATAGAGCTTAACACAAATATCATTCTAAACGGGATAGATTGATTTTCAATCCTTTCAAGTGGCTCTTTCCCTCGTGCCTAGGATCAGCTATAAGACGGCGTATAGGCGTGGCCTCCGGACCATGTACCGGCGGAGGTCCCAATGCTGCCCTGGTTACTATGAGAATGGAGACTTCTGCATTCGTAAGTAAGGGGTCTGTGCGGAGGTGGGAGGGAGCCCCGGCCCACCCTGGGGCTTTGTAATTCCATGCATGGTACCCATGCTTAGAGGAGACTCTGGGCTTGGTGCAAAAAATTAGTGGGGTGTGGCCTCAGCTCAACCAACCTCCACTGTCACCAGGGCAGGCAGAGGCAGACAGTTCTAGGTCCTGATGGAGGTAGAAGAGAAGTGGATGCTTCTGGAACGGACCCTGTGAAGGAGCAAGAGGAGGGGATTCCAAGTGCCTGGCGCAGGGCTAACCTGTATCCATGCTTGAAAGAACTTTGCTGGAGGGATGGAGATGATGGGTGATAAGGTGGAAGCTTGGGCAGATAGAAGCAGAAGAGGAGGAAGGCAGGGGGACCATATGTCTGGATGGCTGGATCACAGCCCCTATGAGGTGGGTGGCCTGGGTAAGTCAGAACTTGAGGAGTGCCTACCAAAGGGGGATTCATGAAGAATGAGCATCACCCTTTCCTTGTTCAGTTATAGCCGCTCAGAGAACAGGTGTTCACCAGAAAACAAGGGTCAAGTAGCTGATGGCCATAGGTGAGGGACACCCAGGAGTGAGGGCTCTGGCCCAGCTCACTGGCCATGTGACTCTGGGCAAGCTGCTTCAGCTTTCTGGGCTGATGACTTATGGGGATCTCTCAGAGTCACATCTGACCAGTGGGATGGGACATGAAGGACCTCCAGGAGGATGTTTGGATGTTCTCCTAACTGCAGGGTGTCATGAAAGCTGGGAAGTCCCCTTAAAATGACTAGTAGGGAGCCCACTCATAAAGTTCCTGCCCTCTACTCAGAGGGTGATGAACCTTGCTAGTATTCTTCTGTGCCAGAAAGAACTCGGACAGTGAGTTCGCGGGATGACATGATGGTTCTCCTCCTGGGCTTACATCACCTCTCATGTTAGAGAAACTCAATTCTAATCGCCTTCTGGGATGAGTGAAAGATACTCCAAGTCAGCTCAACAGTGATGGTACTTCAGGAAAAATACAAAGAAAGGCACACTGACCAGATCCCTGAGGCTTTTCTAGTTACAGGGCTGAGTACCAAGTGAGGATGAGGCCTGGGCCGGCACCTCATCTTGGATGGAGGTTGCCCTGGGGTATGCTGGTAGAAGTGAGATCAACACTGAAGACAGAGGAGAGCCAGCCAGGCAGGACGAGGGATCAGCAAGCCTGAACAGGGCGATAGGTCCGCAATGCTGTCGAGCGGGCCTGGGTTTGAATCTTGCTCTGCCATTTCTGGCTTCTTCCTTTGTTGCCATGGAGTCCAGCAGCCCAGATGTGCTGGGCACTTTTCTAACCGTGTCTCATTCATTGTCAAACCACAGCCCTGCGGGGACAGGTGCCATTGCTTCTTTCATCTTGCAGATAGGGAAACTGAGTCACAGAGGACATAAGTAATTTGGTCGAGATCATACAGCCAAGAAGTGGCAGGACTTGGTCTTGAGTCGAGGCTGTCTGGCTCCAGGGGCTGTGCTCTCAAACAGGTTAGACAGACCTCTCTCCCTGCTTCACGAACCCATGTGAGATTTTACTTCTCTTAACTTCAGTTTTCAAACCTGTAAAATGGGGCCAGCATCAGCTGCATCACTAGACACAGAGGGGGCCTTTGCAAACTTTGGTCCCCTTCTCTGTGGCCTGGGCTCTTCCTGTTTTGTTTTTTCAGTCATGGCTTTGACTTTAAATTGCTCAAGGGGTTCATAAGCATTTCTCTGGGAATCCACACTGTGCACATAGTCAGGGTTCTCTAGATGGGGTTGCCCGAGTAGTCTGACGATGGCCATCTCACACCAGAGAGATTGAGAACCCAGTAGGTGCTCCATCCACGAGGGTGCTTGTCTCAGCAGTCCCAATCCGGTGCTGAAGGCCTGGAGGATTCCTGGAGAGCTGCTCTCTAGTCCATGTTGGAAGCCCGCGGAAGCTGGTCCTGTCAGAAAGGAGTCAGCAGTAGCCGTAACAGGGGAAGTGAACTCACCAGAAGGAGTGAGAGCCAACAAAACTTTCCTTCTCTCTCTCTCTCTCTCTCTCTCTCTCTCTCTCTCTCTCTCTCTCTCTCTCTCTCTCTCTCTCTCTCTCTCTCTCTGTGTGTGTGTGTGTGTGTGTGTGTGTGTCCATCCACCCGTGTCCAGGTTGCCTCTTTCTAGAAGAGCCTAAGTCATACTTGGTTAGGCCTTCCCTAAATGACCTCATTACCTCTGTAAGACCCTGTCTCCTCATAAGGCCATGCCTGAGGGACTGAGGGTCAAGACACGAATGTTGAAGGGACACGGTGAAGCTCACAGCTCTGCCCGCAGCCCTGTCTTCCTGCTCATGGGGACGGAGGACTGGGGTGGTGGCAGCCCTGCACAGGCTCCATCCTGTCTAAGAGGGAGGGCAGCCTCCAGGCTGGGGGAGGCTGTGAGAGGGAGACCCGGCAGTGGTGTGGTAGAGGACTGCACCCAGACCTGACAAGCGCCCTGAGCGGGAAAGGGAATATTACTCTCCCTCGGCAAACCTCCCTGGAGCCTTGATTCTCACAGGCAGAAGGATGGTGGTCCGGGAGAGAAAGCTCTGATGGATTCTGCCACTTGTTTGCTGTGCAATCCTGGTCAAGTCCCTTGGCCTCTCTGAGCCTCCTGTGCATGAGGAAGAGAGGACATAGTGACTGAGTGTGCAGGAGAGCAGAAAGTGCAGTACAGATCTAGGGGGAACAGTTTCCCCGCTTTGTTCCATCTCCTCTGCCCTGAGCAGCCATCCTTGTCTGGAGCATTGCACAGAGCTGCACAGGTCACACCCTGTCCTTTCTCGTGCTTTGCAGACACAGCTGAGTGCCCCCTTGATTGCCAAGTATCAAAGATTTTCCAAAGATCACAGGGCACAAGTGTCTTTCTTCCTCTACTTGAAACAGTCTTGGTGTCGCTGTCTGTGTGGAGCTGCTTTTATGTCTCTTCAGAGCAGACTGTCACCTACATGGGGGTTTGAGGCATTGGGAGGAAGCTCTGCTCTTTAATACTGGCTGAGTGTCAGACTGGATGGGCTGGGTGATGCTGCAGTAACATAAAGTCCCGGAGACTTCAGACAGCAACGTTTGGTTTCTTGTTCGTGTCTGATGTCTCCCTAGGCTCTCTGAGGCTGGCTCCTTGCCAGCATCAAGCCAGAACCTTGGCTGGTGGTACAGCCACTCACTGGAATGTTGAGGGATTCCAGGGCGCAGGGAAGTGGGCTCTGGCTGGTCTTGAAGGTGGAGAGCCAGGGACATTTACTGAGCATCCCCAAAGCTTCTCGGAGTCCCACAGGATGCCCCAGTCTCACAGTCCATTTCATCTAACAGTATTGTTGAAGTATCTGCTAGCTTAGAACGGCCTCTGTGTGCTCTACCTCTGAGGTGGGCAGCTTGCTGGTGACTCATCAGCATTACCTGGAAGCCTTGTTTCCTAGCAGACTGAATACTTGAACCTCTGACAAGCTCCCTGCTGCTTCTGCTGCTACAGCTACTCTTGGAAACCTCCCGTGGAGAACCCCTGGGCGCCATTCTGAGAAGGGGTGGGTTCTCCATGCTCCTGCCCCAGCACCTACACCTTCAGTGTGGGTTGCCAAGAGGCCCAGCAGGTGTCTCTCAGATGCCTCTCTTTGGCAACAGGCCTTCTCCCAAAAAGCAGGAGGGAAAAAGCCGGGGCCACAGGAGTGGCCCAGTCGGCCACTGCTGGCCCAGTCCCCTGGCCTCCCATTTCCCCTGCCTCAATTTTCTTTCAGGGGGAGCTAACTCCCTTAAATATCCAGGCGTGCACAGAGGGAATGTGTGTTAGGGGGACTAAGATTGTGATCCGGTGAACGTTTTGCCCTAGAATTGTGACTTGGGTACTGTCGCTTTATTACTGTGCTGCTAGCCCTTGTTGGTCGTTGGTGCTAAGGACTGAACCCAGTGTATGCCGGGTAAGGGCTCTACCACTGAGCAGCACCTGTACTGTGGGTGTGTCGTGCAATCAATGATCACATACGTGTAGCACATAATGTTCTCCAAGCACCTTGCTTGTCATGTGGTGTCTCATTCTCTTTCCAGGTTCTATCTCCTTTTTCCTGGAGGATCTGAGTATAGGATGCAGGTGGCACCAACCATACCCATCCCTGTAGTGCAGGAGGGGGGCGGGGTTGAACCCAGGTCCTCCCACCTGCTCATTGAGCTCTCTACCCATGTGGTATATTCTCAGACTTCTCCAAGGATCTTTAGTAGTTCTTTCTGGGAGCGCACAAGCATGCGCATGGTTTGTGTGTGTGTGTGTGTGTGTGTGTGTGTGTGTGTGTGTGTGTGTGTGTCTGTCTGTCTGTCTGTCTTTCTGTCTTAGTTTTTTTCTTCTGGAAACCTGAGTCTACCCTCACTTGGGTGGTGGCATAGCAGTTGTGATACTTGAGTTCCAGACCAAGGATTATGGTTCACTGCCTTCTGGATTTATCATTGTAAGGCTCTGAAATGAGGATGTGTCTGTGTTTGGGGCTATTTTTTTTTTTAAAATAATTATTTCATTTTGTCATTGTACACAAGTGCATGTGCCCTTGGAGACCAGGAGAGGGCAGAAAATCCCCTGGAGCTACAGAGACAGGTGGTGGTGATCTACCCAACATGGTGATGGGAATGAACTCATGTTCTTTGAAAAAGTGGTATGTTCTGAGCCATCTCTCCAGTCCTGGAGTTATTTTTATTTGTACCCTTTACTTCTCAGAGGCACACATCTTCAGGGTAAGGATCCATGCCCTTCAGCAGTCTGGAATGTTCTCAACCATGGCTCCTCATCAGTCTCCTTCCTCCATCCCCTCATCCCTCCCGTTAGAGTGCCAGTGTGGCAGGCCCTTTCACCCCACCCTCTCTGTCTCCTAAATCTTCATTTTTCACCCCTTATCTCTAGTGTCTTGTCTTGAGTGAGCGCCTCCGATCCATTTTTAGATCCTGCAGCTCTGCTAATGAACCTGTCTGCTGAGGTCTGAATTCCAGTCGCTCACGGTTCATTTCTAGGGGTTTATCGGAGCTGTTTCAGAAACACATGCTCCTTTTTCAACAGCGTCTCACTCCATGACCAGTTCTGTTCCTGCTTTTAGTATTTTAAACATAGTTCTTTTATAGCTTTTTCTAGATACTTCTGTCTTGAGCTTTTCATTATATTAGCTCAGATCTTTGGAACAACCATTCTCCTGTTTGTGATACCTGCTGAGCGGCCAAGATAGCGGAATGACTTCTCTTAATGGGTATCACTTTTTAGTTTTCAAGTGTGTGTGCGCTCACACACATGTGCATGTACATATTTTGAGTATATGCGGATGTGCATGTGTGTACATATGAGGTGAAAGTGGAGATCAGAGGTCAGTGTTGGGTGTCTTTTTCAACTATTCTCCACCTTATTTTTTGAGACAGAGTCTCTCACTGAGCCTGGAGCTCACCCATTTGGCTAGTGACCACGGCCAGTGGACTCCTCCTGTCTGCCTCCCCCGGGGAGGCTTGCGGGTATGCATGCTGTGCCTGACTTTTACGTGGGTGCTGGAGATCTGAACTCAAGCACTCACGCTTGTGTAGCAAGCATGTCAGCAACGGAGCCATCTCCTCCTCCTTGGCTCTCTGTTAGCCCTCTCTCCCCCTTGTCCTGGGTTGTGCAGGGGCCCTATCCATATCCATTGCTTTTGTATTTTCTCAAGAACGCACTAATGGTTTTACTGTCCTGAGCCCACCCTCTGGCTGATGCCTTGGACTAGGATTCCTATGTATATTGAAGGTGTGGGTTGCTGGGATTGTTTTGTGTGTGTGTGTGTGTGTGTGTGTGTGTGTGTGTGTGTGTGTGTGTGTTTCTTGTTTTTTTTCCCCTTCTGTTTAATTGGTGTGAAATTCATGTAACAGGAAATCCATCATTTCAAAGCACACGGTTTGGTGGTGTTTGACACAGTGTGGTACAGATACCATCCCTGGCTAGTCCCAGTCATTTGTTAGCCCTCCTGAAAGAGACTGCCCTCCAGGAAGCAGTTGCTCCCAGCCCCTCCCCTGGCTCTTTTGCGTGGAAGACTCCACCCCCTTCAAGCCCAGGCCAGATTGCCTTGTTTTATCCCCAGGTTGGTAAGCAGTATGTCCAAGCTTCCCTGAGTGGAGCTGGCAGCTCCTGATGCCAGCCCTGCCCCGTGTGGGCGTTAAATCCTTGGCTCCCAGCATCTGCTGGAGTCTAGGAGGTGGGTTGATGGCTGAGTCTGATGGTCCCTGGACTGACTTGGTGCCAATTCCCGACCTGACGCTTTTCCTATAAAGTCCTCCTTGCTCCCACACTTGGAATTTCCCTTTCTCTCAGAGCTCAGCTTTGTGTCAATAAATGTTTTACTGTATTTTGGGGAGACTTTAGTAGCATGATGGGCCACCATCAGTCCTTGCCCCCTGCCACTTGGGACTAGGTCTGTTTTTATCATGAGTGGGGAAGTAGGGGCCTTGTACAGGCCACGTGATATTTAATTTAGTACTGTCTTGGACCAGTCACCAACTTGCAGCAGTAATAATGACCAGTTGCTCACATATAGTCTAGTCTGTGCCAGACTGCAGAAGCAAGCTGCATCATTGTCCTCCAGAAGATGAACTGGAGGTTCACAGAGGCTATGTGGCATGCGTAAGTGGGTCACATAGGAGATCAGGTAGCTGCAGAATTAAATCCTGTCTTTTCCCTTTTGGATGGGTTTTCTCTGGTCAGAAAGGTTGGATGGATAGAAGAGAGACGTGGGGTTGATTGGGAGGGCAGAGAAGGAGGTAACGAAGAGGGGGCCTAAGTCACACTGGGGTGATCTTTTAAAATGTGTCTGAAGGCTGGGCAGATGACTCAGGGGGTAAGAGGACTGCTGGGCAAGCATGAGGACCTGAGTTCAAATCCCCAGCATCCACCTAAAAACCCAGGGATTATTGTCCCTGTCTGTGTCCCCAGTGCTGGGGAGATGGTGAGAACAAAACAATTGTTGAGGTTTGCTGGCCACCAGCCTAGCCCCAGATTCTGAGAGACTGAATTTATGCAAGAAGAAAAGAAACAAGTTGGAGAGCCGTAGAGCCAGACCCCCCAACAGCCTCCTCTGGCCTCTGGATGTACACCTGCACACATATATACCTGCATACATACACATTACATATATGTATCACTGCAGCCACATAAATAAATACATACAAATAAAACTTTAGAATTTTGTCGAGGTGGGTCCCAGTAGACACCAGGGTAGGATAGCAGAGCTGGAGGAGTCAGGTGTATGTGCATCAGCAGAGTTTTAGGGGCCTGCCTGAAACTCAGTCTTGCCATGGACTGCTGGGTGAAGCTCTGCCTGCTGTCTCTGGTTCCTTGGGGACTCGTGCCTGCTGATGTCACCCTCTTTGGTCACCAACACCTGGTGCTGAGCTTTGCTGCCTAGGGCCACATCCATCCATCTCCCCATGTGTCCATCTGTCTGGTTGTCACATTCTTTTACGTCTTGCAGGCACTGCTGCATCCTGGGGACATGGGGTACTGGGAGAGATGCCTTCACAGTATGGGGAGCACAGTTTCAGTAGACAGGCCAGGATGTCACCAGGCTGATGGTAGGGAAGGAGGCTTCCCATCCCTGCTGAGTGATCTGAGGTGGGAACCAACCGTGATGGTTCTCAGCCTGTGAACTGTGTAAGGAGGAGCAGAAAGCTGAGTGGCTGGGTCCCTGGAGGCATTTCACGTTACCAAACACCTAAGAACCGATGCGTAGACCTGGTGGTCAGCTCATCTAAAGATACATCAAAACTACCCAAGATGCGTTTTTGAATCCTTGCTCGTGCTGGTCAGGTTTTAGTAAATTGCTGAGCGAGTAAACTCATGTGTGGTACTTACAGTGCCCACTGGTCACTCCGGATTCCCCTTGTGTGAACATTCTGTGAGATGCCACTCTGGGCATTAACTGTCTGGAAGCCATGAGGCAGTGGGTATCATGAGCTCTTTATTTACCTTGCCTGTCTTCTGGCCCCACAATCTCTGGGTCCCTCTGTCACTCTTATCCCAGTGTCTCTGATGCTGTCCTGTCTGTCTGTCTCTGTCTGTCTGTCTGTCTGTCTGTCTGTCAGTCTGTCTGCCTGCCTATCTAGCTCAGGAGCGAGTTCCCAAGCATAGGGATCGAGTCTTCTGCATGGCTTGTCACCAGGACTGAGTATCTGGTGCTGGCAAGTGTTGAATGAGTGCATCATGAAACAGACCACTCCAAAAGCCGAGGCTATCTTAGGGAGAGACAGCTAGAACCCAGGAAGGAAGGGAGGCCCAAGTAACCCAGACCTCTTGGAAAAGACCATTTGACAGCAGTCTGAAGAAAGATCAGAGCTGAGCAGTGGTTTAGGCAATGTGAGAGCTGTGTGTCTGGATCTCACCGAGGGACCCTGCTCCACTTGCACACAGGAGGCCTTGGTACTCCTGTTCCCCTGCCCTGTGGGCTCTTCCAGGAGAGTCTTGGAGACACACATGCCTCTCTCTCTTGCTTGGCCTGGTCTGCTCTCCTGCTGCAGAGGCTTCCTGTCTGGAATAGGCACCCCTCCTGACATCATTCTCTGCCCCTCGGCTGTTTCTATTTTCTCAACAGCGGTACTACTTGACTTGGAATATATATGTGTGTATTTCATTTCCTGTCTTAGACTCAGTAGGGATGGGAGCTTTGATTTGTCACAGCTAATACGCCTACCCCTAACATGGGGCCTGTGAGAAAAGAGATGACCAATACTCGGTGAATGAGTGAACGGGTGACCTGTAAGCTTCCGTGGGCAGGAACATGGTTTAAAGTATCTCCTTGGGGCCGGTGGTATAGCTGGGTTGCTGGAATGCTTGCCTAGTGTGCATGAAGCTCTGAGTTGGAACCTAAGAAACAGATAAACTGGGTGTGATGACACAGGCCTGTAGTGGAGGCAGGGGGATCAGAAGCTCAAGATCATCTTCAGCTATATAACATGTGTGAGGCTAGCCTGGGATACATGAGATCCTGTCACAGAAACAAACAACAAATCCCCAAACTTTGCAGAAGTCTCATAGTCACCGTGCCAGACATGAGCAGCTCCCAGCAGCCTGAGTATCCACCCACGGCCCGCTCATTCTTGCCTGGCCTTCTCCTTTGGTTTCTGACATCCTTCTACAAACCCCTAGGGCTGCCCACCAAATGCAGAGCAGAGTCCTCCACTCGGAAGCCTGCGCCCTATATCACACTTCCTCAGGGTCCCACTGTCCACTGCAGTCCCCTTAGGCCACCCAGATGCCTGAACCACCCACGGTCTGTTGTTCTCTGCCTCCCCAGGCTGGTCACTAGGAAGATGGAAAGAGGGAACTCCCTATGCCGGCTAGCTGGCTAAGTGTCCCCCCCCCCCGGGGGGGGGGCTCAGGAGAGTGGCCATTGCCAGAGTTTTGCAGTGGATGGACACGTTGGTCCCTAAATCTCCTCTAATGCTTGCTCTTTGATTAAGGGAGGCTGAGTGGCTTCCGGGAGGGTTGACAATGACAGCTCAGAGCCTCCCCCTGCCTCCTGATGGCCACTTCAGTGTCTTTGAAGACCTGCCTCTGAAGGACCTTGATCCGCTGCATCATGGGAATGTGAGAGGACTGGCCGGAGGAGCCAGGCACCCTCCAACCACGCTCGCGCGCTGACACCCTAGGAGAGCCTGAGAGGGAGGTCCCTTGTTGCAGCCCGCATGCCACTGTGCCCACTTTATCTGTACCTGGGACTGAGAGTGAGAATGTGTAACCTGGCAGTCTTCTCATTAAGAGGGAAGAGAGTCTAGGAAGTGCCCTGGAGTGCAGGGTGGGTAACTCCCTAACAGCTGGATTCTGAGGAGAGGACAGGGGAAGCAACTGCTTTTGATCAGAGTGAAGATTTTATTTTATTTTACGTGTGTGGGTGTTTGCCTGCATGTATGTCTGTGCACCATGTGTGTGCCTGGCACCTGTGGACACCGGGAGAAGAAATCAGGCCACCGGGACTGAAGTTACAGACTGTTGTGGGTCTCCACGTATGTGCTGGGAACTGAACCAGGATCCTCTGAAAGTACAGTAAAGTTCTCTTAAGTGCTGACCCATCTCTCTAGCCTACCTCCCCCAACAGGAGGATTTCCATGTTTTAGCAACCAACACCCTCTTCTCCATTGCAAGCCTTAGCCTGAACCTGAGCCCCTGGAATGCTTTGACCTTGGAGATGTCTGGACTTCTGAGGACGGACGGACAGTCTCACGCCCCGTCTGGCTGTGGGTGCCTGTGTGTGTAGGTAGGAATAGGAGTCTGCTTATTTAGAGGGGTGTCTGCAGGCAAGCTGAGCCAGGCTGTTTCCTACTGCCTGTGTGACGTTGGGCAGTTGTTTAACTTCTCTGGGTTTCCACTTGCTCAGCTGTAAAACTGCGAACCGGTGGTACTTCCCTGGGGGTGATGGTGTGTGAGGCTTGAGGAGGGTTCATGGACCGCACCGAAGTTGTGCCCTGGCATATGGTACCCAGAGTTAGTCTTCATTTTCACAGACACATGTATGTCCGTGGGTGCTGGGGTTCGTAGGACACAGGTGTGGGTGTGTCCTGTGCATCACTTGCTGTGTGTGTGAACTGTGTGCCCCTGGGGAAGCCCTCCATGTTGGAGCGCTATCTGCACACTCCTGTGTTTTGAGCCCGTGTTTACTGCTCCCTGGATTGTACCGAGAGTCACCTTCCCCGTTGTGCATTCCCACTCGGCTCTGCCTTCCCTTTTGCCAGCAGCCATCGGCACTTCTGAATCACCACCGAGGGAGCAAGAGTGACTCCTTTACTCCTGCTGGAGGGGGCAGAGAAGCCACAGACCCCATCCGTCTCATTTCCCAGGCTGGAGGTAGCCCTGGTACCACAGGCAAAAGTCTCCTTCCTCCCCCGGCCAGACCAAGGACTCACCCTCTGGCCACCTTTCCCCTATGTCCAATTGGAAAGAAAGGGCCACCTGGATGTGGGAGCAGTGTGGCCTCAATGTCAAGTCAGCCTTGGAGCCGATGGCTCGGTTGCTAAAATACTTCCCACATGAACATGGGGACCTAAGTTCAGGTCCCCAGTCCTCAAGTTTAAAAAACAAAAAACCAGACCATGCCAAACGCACCTGAAATTACAGCAACGAGGAGGATTCTGGGAGCTTGCAGGCTAGCCCATCCAGCTGAATCAGTAAACTCAACAAGAGACCTCGAAAACTAAGATGGAGGGGCTAATAAGATGCTCAGCAGATGAAGGTGTTCATGGCCAAGCTTGATGACTTAAGTTCTATCCCTGGGACCTACCTAGTGGAAGGAGTGTGCTGACAAGTTGTCCTCTGACCTCTACCCATGTACTGTGCCATTCACCTCCAAACTGCCCCCCCAAACAGATACAAAACAAAACAAAAAAAAAGTAATTTTTTTTAAAAAGGTGGAGAGCAATTGGGGAAGATGTCCAAATGTCATGTGCACAGGGACACAGATGGACACACACACACACACACACACACACACACACGTGACACACACACACACGTGACACACACACACACACACACACACACACACACACACGTGACACACAGATCGCCTCCTCTCATTGGCATGGCCAGGTGGAGGGACCTAGGCCTTGGTCTCTGTTTATCCACAAACTCCCCTCCACCAAACAAACTGCAGAGGCCTGATAGTAAATCAGGAGCCCCGTGATTTACAGGGCTCTGTTTGTTTGCTCAGCTAAGCTTTTGGCAAGGTAAATGCAGAAGCTGCAGAAATCTCTTTGAAGCAGCCACAGGGCTCAAACGCCCTTCAGTCCTCCATAAAGGATTCACAAAATTATATGGACTTGATTAGTATCTGTCTTACATAAAACCACTTCAGTGCCTGCTCTGGGCTTGAGAATAAAGTCACTGGTGGAACCTTTTGTTGCTCCGGCCCACGGGCACCTGGTAATTGAAGATTTCCCTTTAAAAGTGTGTCAGACAGAAAGAGCTTCTAATTTACTAAGTGGAGAAGCCTTTGTTAGGGCGGCGAGCGCTTTGTTCTGCCGGCCCTTTTAATCTTGTTTCTGCACAATGGACTTCCAGAGAGCATTTCAAGTGGATGGACGCGGATGGGATGGGATGGGACGGGATGGATGCTGGGGAGCGAGCTCAGGCGGGGCCAGGGCTGGGCAGAGGAAGCAGTGGACCTTGGTCTCTCTCCCATCTGCTTCTCCTTCATCTGTTGGCAGCTCTCTTTCCTGTCCCAGCTCCTTTTTCTCTGGACTCGAAAACTGTGTGGCAGGTGTAGGCCCTGGGGCAAACTCCATTAATTTTGTGGAGGAGTCCCCCCCCCCCATTTAGTTCTAATCAGAGCATGGCTCCTCCTTTGAAACCACATCGCATCTGTGCGTGGAAGCCCGGAAGCCAGACCTGGTTCAGAAGACATTCCCTACTGGTTCTCAGGTTCAAATCTTCTGCTCTAACACAAATGCCATCTGATGCTTGGCAGGGTGGTTTTGGTCAAAGGGGCACCCACTGCTCTCACACACACCGAGTGGCGTCTGCCATCAGAGTTCTCCCCTTGGCTGACTTTACACTCCAAGAAAGAGGAGGGCATTGTATTCTTCCAAGCTGTCCCCCTTGTGAATCAAAAGACCTGTTGATTCACAAGGTCTGTTACATGTGATTTGAAAGCATGGCGGAACAGAGCGTCTTCTCATGGAGTCAGGGGCCGAGTTAACAGGGGAACCAAGACCACTGGACAGTTCAGAATGGAAAGTGTGCTTGCAGTGCTTAAGGGCTACACCAGAGCAGGGCCTAAGGCAGACCAAGTGGTAAAGAAAAATAGGAACTAGGTGTGACACCCCTTGGAAAAGCCATGAGGCTTGTTTGCATATGGCAAGTATTTATAGCCAGGCTCTGTGCCCACCACACCATTGGCCTCCCTAGGGCCAGCCACTGCTTCCTGCATCAGGAACAGCTGCCTCAGGCCTTCACGGACTCACAAAAGTCTGCTCCATTTCCGGAGGGGTAGGCTGAGAGGCTGACGGGGATGTGGACCTGCACAGCTGCATCCAAGGTGGGAAGAAGCTTGACTGTATATCGTTAACTTGAGGGACAGAGTCCAGGTGATGGCCTCTGTAGGACATTGGTCTCCACAGACACTGGAGCAAGGAAGGACCTCCCATGCTTGTCTCAGGCTTCCATGTGTCCTGTTTATCCTCAAAATAATGACACAGGACTGGGAATGCAGCCTTAAGGGTAGAGTGCTTATGTAGCCTACTCAAGGCCTTGGGGCCAATCTCTGGCATTGCATAAACTGAACGCAGTAGCTCATGCCTGTAATCCTAACACTTAGGAGGTAGAGGCAAGAAGATCTGAAGTTCAAAGTCATCTTCACCTACAGAGTGAGTTTGGGGGCTAGACTGGGCTATGTGAGACCTTGTCCCAAACAATAACAAAAAGTGTGTAGTGACCTATTTACATCCACACATAAGATGTGTAAAACCTCTCCAGAGGAGCAAAAATGACTTGTCCGAGAGCTGGGCAGCTGGAAGGTGCCAAGTGCATTAGCATCAATGTCTGAAAGCCAGGGCTGGACCTCAGGTGTAAAGGGGTGTCCTCCAGTCTCCTTGCCAGTCACGCTCATGTTCCGGGCGGTGCAGTACCATGACATCTCACTTGTCATTGCTGGGTGGAAGCCTGGTCTGGAAACCCTGCTTGTAGCAGCTCCGTGCCTCAGTCTCCTCATCTGTGTGAGGAGGTGGGAGTACTACCGTCTATTGAGACTCACAAATAAGGTTAGGTAAGATGTGGATGATGCTTTGGACAGGGGTGGGATCCTGTACCCTGTCCTCCACTGTGGCTGTGTTCCTGCCAGGCTGCGTGACAAACGGAATGGCAGTTTAGATGTAGGGAGACACAGAGTTGCAAGGTGGGGCCACAGGCCCCCTGTTTGATTTCCTATGGAATTGTTTGAAAGGATTGTAAAGAAATTGCATTAGGCTCATTGTCCCAGAAGTGTGTGGCAGCCCCATGCTGTGAACAGTGAAGTCTGGTCTCGTCAGGGTCCCGGGATTCAGCTTGCAGGTGTCTTGGAGAGATATGATGGTCCTGATCCCAGAGTGTGGATCTGAGGACCTTACCTACCTGAGAAAGGTCTCCTGACTCTTCTGAGGAGGAGTCGGTGAGTCCTGGGAGCAGCTGCTCTTGACTGTAATCGTTCTGACTGAAATCATTTTTACAATTCAGAGGATGTAAAAGTGGATGTAAGGTTTTCCCATTTCCATCTGGGAAGAAAGATGCCTATTGTAGATGTCAGGCAACCTTAAGGGGGTCCTGGGGTGTGTCTGGGGTTCTGAGTGACTCCATCCTGGCTTCTATGATAGCGGAAGAAAGCCAAGCTGGCGGCGTACCTCACCACTGTGCAGACATGAATGGAGCTTTAAAAAGTGGCCTCTGCTGTGCGGACAGCCACGCAGGGTGCCCCAACTCAGCTGGAGGTCTTAATTACCTGCTCGGAACAGGAGATGGATCTGAGATGTGCAGAGTTGCATGTACGAAGTGTTTTATTTCCCGGGGCGGGCTGCGGAGCAAGGAGAGCCATATGGCCCAGCGGTTGAACAGCTGTCTCTGGAGAAGGAGCAACCGGGAGCTCCCACCATCTGGGCAAATTACAAGACTTGCGATTTTTCCCTGTGTGTGCTGCGGGAACTTAGCATGCAGCAGTCGAGTGGGTCCATGATGGAGAGAGATGGAATTCCCTGCATGCTCGTGCCTGGCCAGCTCCACTCTACCCTGGACACCCTGGGCTGCCTCCTGGGCCTGTCAGAGCTTATCTCCGAGGTCACCAGCAGCAAAGGCCCTTCCAGCTTCTGCCCACAGCCTCTGCCCAGCGGGGAAGCCTTCCACTTCCTCTAGAAAACATAAATGTCATTCCTTTAACCCAGCCCCCTCTTGCTTCTTTGGCAGGCTGCGGAGTCTACTTGAAGAGTGCTTAGTGGTTTGGGGCTGTTATATTTTCTCTGCTCTATGATCCGTGTTAGGTTAAAAGGGCCAGGGCGGCTTTTCCTTCCCATGGAAGATAACTCAACCTGGACAGGCTCCCTTTGGGAGAATTAAAGGTGATGAGGGACTTCTGCTTGGCTGTAACTGTTAATATCTTTCCCCCAAAGAGGCTCTCTCAGTCCCCACCTCCCCAGCTGGCTGCAGGGATGAATTTATTCCGGTGTGTTCTCACTCCAGTACTAACTCCTTTCCTTGGGTCTTTGGTGGCTTTGCAGAGGAAGGGCTGCCCATCCAAGGATACGAGAGGAAAGACACGTGGGGGGGGGGGTGCAGCGTGCCACCATGGCTGGCTTTTCTCATTTCTTATAGAAGTGCTTGGGGCTATGGATTTAGCTCAGTTGGTAGAGCGCTTGCCTAGTCTCCAGCAACACATAAGCCGCGGCATGGTGGCACCCGCCTATAACCTCAGCACTGAAGATGTGGGGCCAGGAGGATCAGACGTCCAAGGTCATCCCTGGCTATGTAGTGAGTTCAAGGCCAGCTGGGATAAAGACTCTGTTTCAGAAAAAGAAAACAAATATAGAGCTAGAAGGAGCTGTCAACCATTTTAGCGTCGGCCAGAGAGAGACTATAAGGAAACCAAACTGCCTGCCCTGATACAGCTTGTCCCCAAATAGGTGGTGGGTGGATGAGGGCTCACTCACTCAGCCCCAGGAGCAGCAAGACCAATTCTGTCTTCAATGGGCCTGCTGGTTCAAGGTGTAGATCAGCCACTGTAGTCCCTGACCCTTTGCGTTGGTGACAAGGAGGCGTGGTCTCTGAGCAGTACAGCTGCCCTCACCCTCACTGTCTCCTTCAGGGACCTGACTTTTCCTTGTATGGGGGCCACTTGAAAGTTGTCCCTCGTCATACCCACCAAAGGAGAGGATGGCAAAGGAAGCCGAATCCATTGATGTTACTTAGAAGCTCAGGGAAGCTGGTGCCATTTTCCAAAATGGCCACCTCCCTTTCCCCCTGTGTATTTGTAACTAGATGGGGCTACACCACCACATCTTCCACACCATTCTGTACCTTCATCCTCTGTGCAAAGGCTCCTGCATGCCGGGAGAGGACACTTGAGAGACAGCTCTTGGGGAGGTAGCAGTCTAGTACCCCAGGCTGAGCTTGTGGGCTGTGTGGGAGGCTGTGCTCAGCCGATGATGGAAGGGAGCTTCCAGGAGGACAGTGGGGAGTAAGGACACCAAGGACACTTGGAGATAGAGCTGTGCCCTTTGGACTCGCTGCAACATTATAGCGACATACCCAAGACCAAAGCCAAATGGAAGAGCTGAGGCACAGAGTGGAGGCGAGGTCCTGGTCCAGGTCTCCAGGTCCCATGCACACGCAGCTGGGCAGCAAATCAGGAGACACGAGCTGGGTCCTGGTCCTTCTCTGCACCCTGGTCAAGGAATCCCACAGTCTCAGAGTGAGGTGGGGCTCTGGGCATTTGTCTCTAGATGTTGACATTTCCCAGAGGCCTCTGGGCCATCATTCACACTCCTGATAGGCAAGTTTGGCCACACAGAGGGTTTCACATTTAGTTTGATCCAATCCAGGCAGACAATAGCAGCCTTGCTTGGATTTCCTTACTTGTGCTGGTATCTGATTATTTGATCAATACTGAGGAAACCTCTTGACCTCCCTACAAGTCCACAGGAGCAGGGGTGGGGAGCTCAAAGCTTCAGAGATGACTGTCCAGGCCCAGCTTGGTTCCACTGCTTGTGTATGTGTGTGTGTGTGTGTGTGTGTGTGTGTGTGTGTGTGTGTGTGTGTGTGATGTGTGTGTGTGTGTAGACCTGAGGTTAACTTCAGGTGTCTTCCTTGATTGCTCTCTACCTTATTTACTTAGAGTTTCTCACTGGACCTGAGGCTTGCTGATTCTCCAAGTCTAGCTAGCCAGCTTGCCCCAGAGATCCCTGTCTCTGCCTCTCATGTATCACACATGGGCCACTATCTAGCTATATGTGCATTCTGGGGACCTGAACATTGGTCCTCATGGTTGTATGACAAGCACTCCCAAGCCCAACTCTTCAGATATTTAAAGAACTCCCTCTTTTTTCTGCCAAAATATTTTCTTTTTCCAGACTAAAATATCATTTATTGACTTAACAATTGATTTTCGAGTACCTCTTATGTACCAGACCCTGGGCTGAGTGCTAGGAAGACAGAAATTCACAAAGCAGACATGTTCTTTTATCCAGGGAGCTCATAATCCAGCATGACATTAGTCCCAGGCCCTCCCTGTCCCTCCCCTTGAATAGAGGAAGGGCTGCAGTTCTGTTTAGCTTGATCGTGGCAGAAAATGACAGCCTACTTTGATTCCCACGCTTTTACTGGTGTTTGTGTGATGCTGGAGAGACCCTTAACCTCCCTGGATGTCCTCTTGGGGATGACTCTTGCCTAGTTACTTCTCAGAGGTAACATATGGGGTCCGGCATGGTTTGGATGTTCCCTTTGTTACACCACATGTGTGGTGCTGTATTTGATCCTGCAGGACCGGAGGGCAGGAAAAGAAAGATGTCTGTTGGCTGGTGTTTGGACACTAATTATTACACCTTTTCATCCACTCAGCAAACGTACTTAAATTGTCAGACAGCTTTCTGTCTGTCTGTCTGTCTGACCTGACTGTCGAGGTACAGGAGAATCAAACCCAGGCAAACACTACCACAATGTTGCACCCTACCCCTGACTTAGTTTCATTCTGACAGTATATATTGAGTGGCCGCTGTGCCCTGGCTTGTGGCTGGCTGTGGATATGAGGGCTGGAAAAGGGAGTTGGGGTTTAGATCCCATGGATCTGGCAGTTCATTGAGAGGCTTCCGGTAGTTGTCTCCAGATAAATCACAAATGATGTTTTTGACCGGGCGGTGATGGTGCACGCCTTTAATCCTAGCACTCAGGAGGCAGAGGCAGGTGGATCTCTGTGAGTTTGAGGCTAGCCTGGGCTACAGAGTGAGTTCCAGGAAAGGCGCAAAGCTACACAGAGAAATCCTGTCTCGATAAACCAAAAAAAAAAAAAAAAAAAAAAAAAAAAAGAAAGAAAGAAAGAAAAGAAAAAAAGAAAAAGAAAGAAAGAAAGATGTTTTTGATCAGTTTCACAAAGGAAAAGAACCAAGGGTTCTGCGAACCAATGATGAGATCCCCTCAGATGGGAAGATGAGGGAGTAAGGGTTAAGAGTTCACAGGTGACCTGGGGAGCAGAACTGAATGGGGGAGGTTCTGAGCTGACCAGGGGTTCTGCGTACTAAGGAACTAGAAAATGGGACCTGGGGAGCAGTTGGCCTTGCAAGCACAAGGATCTGAGTTTGATCCTCAGAACCTGTGGTGGTTTGAACAAAGATGGCCCCCATAGGCTCATGTGTTTGAATGCTTAGCCAGCAGGAAATGGAACTCTTTGATAGGATTAGAAGGATGAGGAGGTGTGGCCTTGTTGGAGGAAATGTGTCACTGGGATGAACTTTGAGGTTTCAAAAGCCCACGCCAGGCCCAGTGTCTCTTTCTTGGCCTGCAGATCAGGATGTAGCTCTCAGCTACTGTTCCAGTGCCATACTTCCGGCCGTGATGATAATGGACTGACCCTCTAAAAGTGTAAGCAAGCCCCCAGTTAAATGCTTTCTTTTATGAGCTGCCATGGCCATGATGTCTCTTATGGCAATAGAACAGTGACTAAGACTGAACCCATGTGGAACAAATAAGAAAAAGCCAAGTGTGATGGTATACACTTGTCATCTCAGCTCTGGGGAGGAAGAGACAGGCAGATCTCTGGGACTCGCCTATCAGCCAACCTCGCTTGGTGAGGTCCAAACCAATGAAACCCTAGCCAAAAAAAAAAAAAGAAAAGAAAAGAAAGAATACCTGGGTTATCTTCTGATGTCTGAGTACACTTGCACACTCATGTATACACATGCATACAAAAACCCTGGGAGATCTTGGGGACCAGAGTGAGTGGGTTGGTTGAGATGAAGGAGGGCAGATTCCTAGAAGTTTCCACTATAATAGGACCCATGGTCTTGGCATTCTCAGCTGAACCAGCCCAAGCACAGACGAGGCCTCAGAACAGAGGCTGGGGTGTGGAAGAGTTGCGGGTATAGGCAGTGATACTAGCCCTGAGACTGACAGGTACAGGGAACCACCACCCACCTTGGGATCTCCTCTTCCCTGTATGGGAACGGGATTCATATTGTAGATGATGATGTCAACTCTGTCTGTAGATAAGGGGTCTCCAAGGTAGACTGGCTTCCTGCTATGATACTGCCAGGAACTTCCTCTTCTGAGCAGGGATTCCCAGCTGACTACTTCTAGAGGACCCTGTCTGTGAGCGGCAAGTCAAGAGGGAGTCAAGAGGGGATGGGAAGTCAGGAACACTCACGGTCGAGAGGGGCCTTGTGACCTCAGTGTTAAGAAGGAGATGCGTGGATGAGTGAGACCTGTGCTCTTCCCTCCCCTTCCTCTGTGCTCAAGGCAGCCTTTCTCTGCAAGGCACTGTCAGCTGCTGGTTCTTACACACACGAGGAAAAGCACCCACAGCAAATGAGTCACTCTAGGAATTAACTGATTTCCAAGTTCCTAAGTGGTGAAAACAAAATTTGAGCCCAGCCACCCAACTCTCCTACAGTACTTTACAATTTGTCTTTGTGTGTGTGTGTGTGTGTGTGTGTGTGTGTGTGTCTATTCACATGTGTTTGGTGCACATGTATGTACTCCACATATGCATATGGAGGTCCAAAGTTGATGTTGCATGTCTCTCTTGACTACTCTCACTTTATTTATTGATGTAGGGTCTCTCACTGAACACGGAACTGGCCGATTTCAGAAAGTCTAGCTAGCTAGCTTGTTTGAAGGACCCTGTTTCTGCCTCCCAAGTGCTGGGATTATAGGAGCTGACATGCCTGCCTAGCTTTTAGGCAGGTCCTGGGAATCCAAATTCCAGTCCTCACGCCTTCACAGCAACTGACTTATCCATTGGGCCAGCTCCCCAGCTCCCATACTTTATGATTTCTAAAAAACACCCACCTATCTGTTAGACTATGAGTATGCAAGTGGCGAGAAATGACTCACCACTTTGATTTTGGCTTCTGGGAAGCCAAGTGTATCCAAGGCCACTCAGGCAGATCCTTGCTGTGGTCCTGGAGGAATGTGGAGCAGGGCTCTGGGCACTGAATGTCTCCCAAAGTATAAAAGGACGAAGCTCAAGGCTGAGGCCTGACGTCTGGCTTCCAGGATGCTTGGGCTCCATGGTAACCCTCAGATGCACTCTGGGCATCAGACTGTTTCTGTTGCTCTGGTGAAATGTTCTGTTGAGTGCTTATATGTGTGCCCCTGGGGGCACAGGGTGGCAGAGGCAACATTATTTATGTGTTTAAAGGGTTGAGTTACTCGTCACCTTTCCTTTATTGTTTGATCCCCCTGGGAGAAAATGAATCCTGCCCTTCTCAGGCTTCTGGCTCATGGCAGCGGTGTTGTCAGACACACTCCAAGTACAAGCAGTTTGTAAGGCCAGGCTTCCATCCTCGTTCCATCACAGTGGCCTGTTATGGCTCTGTGTCCCCTTCCTCAGCAACCAGCCAGCATCCACCTGGCATCCGCTCTGCCCGACCTGAGGGTTAGAAGGAACAGCAGACAGGGGTCTTCGTCCTCTGGTGGCAGAAGATTGTCCAGGTTGCTGGATGAGCCCCACCCCCATATGCAAGGTGACAGCTGGTAACACAAGTTGCTGTGAGTGACATCCGTGAGAACACCACAGGTGTTGTGTGCCACAGCGAGAAGTTGCCAGGGGTACCCTTGTGACTTTGAGACTCAGTGTCCTCATCTGGAAAGTGGGGACAACAGGTCTGTTTTGCTTGTTTAAGGAAGCTGAGGAAACAAAGAAAGAGTCAAACATGCACCTGAGAAACCAGAAAGTGGGTGGGGATGTAGCTCAGTTGGAAGATGGTCACTTAAAATCCGTGAAGCTCTGGGTTCAAGACCCATCACCACATAAACAGGGCTTGGTGGCTTGGGCTTGCAATCCCAGCACTTGATGTAGAGGTGGAGGGTCATAAATTTAAGGTCATCCTCATCTACATAGCAAGTTCAAGATCAGCATTGGAGACAGGTGACCCTGTCACAAAAAAAAAAAAAGAAAGAAAGAAAAGGAAAAGAAACAATAACAAAACCAGCTCAAGATCACCTTGGTCTACAGAGACAGTCTGACGCCAGCCTGAACGACATTATACTCTGTCTCAAATAAATGAACCCAAACTTAGATATTACAAAGGGGTCCAGATGACTAGTATCTAAATATTCCAAACATAGAAACTGGGATCTGCTTGCCTCTTGTCTTAGGGTTTTATTGCTGTGGAGAGACATCATGATCACGGCAATTCTTACAAAAGAAAACATTTAACTGTGGCATGCTTGCAGTTGAGAGGTTTAGTCCATTACCATCATGGTGGGAAACATGGCAGCACACAGGCAGACACGGTGTCGGAAATACAGCTGAGAGTTCTACATCTGGATCCGCGGGCAGCAGGAAGAGACTATGTGACACTAAGCCTGGCTTAAGCTTCTGAGATACAGAAGATACTGGGGGTATATCACCACCACCACCCCCAGAGACACACTTCCTCCAAGAAGGCCACACCTACTCCAACGAGGCCACACCTCCCGATAGTACCACTCCGCCTCCCTATGGGCCTATGGGGCTGTTTTATTCAAACCACCACACCTTTCTTCAGTCTCTCCCCCCTCTTCCTTCGCCTTCTGTCTTCTGTTTGTTTGTTTATTTGTTTCTTCCTTTCTGCACACACCTTCAGGATTTCTTCCCTGTGTAAAACCCATGGCCATTGCAGGTCAGAAAGTAACTGAGGAGCTGAAGAGAGAAGGAATGGGAAGAGGGAGGAGGCAGATGTCTCAGAAGATCACTTTGAGAAAAGCTGGGATGAGTTTGGCTCGTATGTGAGTAAATCAGTGCCCCTCTCAATGTGACACAGGCAGAAAGGTCATCCCAGGAGTCTGTGAAGTTCCGTTTTATTGGGTGTTGGGTGAGACCAGTGGGATGTGGATGCTGCTAACCTTTGCTGCTGCCTTACCCCCCCTCGGGCACTGTGGAGCCCCTGGAGAACCTGCTGATGATCCAGGGTTCTGTGTAACAGGACACAGTCACTGCTGGGAGGTGACTACCAGGGTCTCAGCTTAGCAGCAGGCAGAGGTCACAGTCCAGCTCCTGGACAGAGATAAATCTTTCTCCAAACTTTCCGGTACCATTCCTTAGGTCACTGTGTGGTCACACATCGTCACTGGGGACTGGCTGCTGTGTGGACGCTGGATGGAGTCCTCCAGCTGAGGCTCCTGTGGGTGGCCACAGAGGCTTTTTGGAGATTCCTCTTTCAGTTTCAGTAGTCTTCGTTTCCTGCACAGATAGCGTGTTCTCCTGGCTCAGAATGTATCAGCTGCAGAAGTGGGTGAACACTCCTCAGCCCCTCTCCTGAGGGAGTTACTGGTTGCACGGTCTTTGCAGAGATGTTCGAGGTATATTTAAGGACATACATATGCATATCCTTGCCCTGTAATTTCTCACGAAGGGTGCCGCATGCTAAGCTCTCTGCTCTTTGCCACTCTGGCCCAGCTTCCTGGGTTTTATTGCACTGATGCCCTTGGGTGTGTTGCTGTGACTGTATTTTCCTACTGTGGTGTGTGTGTGTGTGTGTGTGTGTGTGTGTGTGTGTGTGTGTGTGTGTGTGTCTGTCTGTGTATGTGTCTGTGGCACGTGACCTTGAATATTTGTCATGTTGAAGCTGAGCTTCTTCTCCAAAAGACACAGATAGGCATGAGGGTCAGATAAGTATGTGAGACAGGGCCTCGACCTTTCACCCCAGTTCCTCTGCCTAGCGTCCATGAGCCACTCTGGTGCTTTATACCATCCCTTTGGGGTTGCCAGTGTTGCCCCTTTACCCATTGGTCTTGCAAGGTTCTGTCTGTCAGAGAGGCCATGGTAGGGAGAGTCTCCTCACCTTAGTCCATACAGCCCTGAGTTCGATCCTGTCTTCACCATATAGAAGCTGTATAGCGAGTGGTAGTGGATTTTAAACATTTTAAACAATGTTAAGTGTTTCATGTCCTCACGATTAAGTTGTCAGGAGACAGTAGGCTTCAGCCGAGCCAGGAATGGTTCAGGTTGGAGGACAGAAATCAACTTCTGGAAGCTTGCTCTTTCCACCCCAACAATGCTTAGACCAAATAACCAACCATTTTCTGGAGATCCCTGACTCTCAGGCCAGGGAGGCAAAGGAGGCCAGGATAGAAGGGATCTTTTTAGTGATATATAACTCCTGTAAAGTAGAACATTCCTGGCAATCCGCGCCATGAAAGGCTGCAGTTTGATGAGGACTCATTCATAAAATCACTCCCAGAAAGTGCAGGAACTTAGGGCTCTCATGGCTGGGCACAGGTTCTAGATGGGAAGGCAGGGGAGGGCTGGGATGGGAGTCTCTCCCATCTCCTTTATGTCGTTTCTAGAGCTGTTAATAAGGGATGCTAAGCGGCTCCTAATTTAGCTCCTCATGGGCATGAGATTTAAAACCAGCAGGACCATGAGTTGTTTGCTACTGGGGATGCAACAGGTACCTAGCTCCTGAGCCATGGGGTGGCCTTCGCAGCAGACAGGGTGACGGCCTCAGAGTGGACCCAAGACAAAGACTAATACCAAAGGGGGGGGGTGATTGCACAGGGTGGGCACCATGCATCCTAGACATACCTACTGGGAGCTGTGCTTCCTACTACTTTGTCTTGGGCCTACTTCAGATCCTGAAGCCTCCGGATGCTGGTCAGGTGGAATCAGAAGGGACCTGGAGCCAGAGGCGGGGAGGGGCAAGCTTGGCAGTACTGCACCTGAGCTCTGAGAAGGCAGATTTCAGCTCAGTGAAGCGTAGAACTTTCTAGTAATCGGAGCTGTCCAGAGGATCGGGACGATGTGGATTCATTCCATCAAATATCCAACAGCTGTTTACGAAGCTGCTGAGTGCTTGTACTGTGTTGGACCCCAGGATGTGACAGTGAGAATAAACAGTATCATTCTTCCAGCCAAGCGGTATCACGTGACCAGGATGGGGCAGGGAAGGTGCTAGAGAGCTGTCTCAGGATCACCTAACTTACTGAGGTTGTTCAGGGGCCACTTCCTAAGGTGGGTGACATTGAAGTGAGACCTCCGTCAGTCAGGTAAGGAAGGAAGGCCAGTCAGTGCACAGGCCTAGGAGCTGGAGAAAGCCATTCTCACTTGAAGTTACGCTGCAGCGGATGGAGGCTGGAGCAGAGCAGACATTAGCTGCTGACAGAGCTGGTGGATGGAATTCGGCATGAGATGTTAGACAAGGAGCTACAGATGCTAATGTCTAGCTGAAGTGGAGACAGACAGTGTTATTACTTGGCCCTTTCTGCAAAGATGCCGTGGTTCTGAGTGTCAGCGGAAGTCTCTGAGCTCAGCATGTTTATCTTTTTCCTTGTATGTACGTATGTGTTCATGCATGTGTGTCCACATATGTGAGTGTGGGGGGGTGTATGTGGAGGCCAGAGGTCAACCTCAGTTGACTTCCTCAATCTGTCTCTACCTTGTTTTTGAGACAGTCTCTCATTGAACTTGATGCTCACCAATTCAGCTGGGCTGGCTTGGCTAGTGGGCTCCAGGGATCTGCCTGTCGGCCTTCCTACATAGATCCAGGGCTTCAGACGCATGCCTCTGTACCTGGCTTTTTATATAGGTGCTGAGAATCGAACTCGGGTCTTCCTGATTACATAGCAAACACTTTCCTGACTGAGCCAGCTCCTAGGCCCTGACCTCAGCATGTCTGAGGGTCAAGTTCATGCTGCTGCTTCTAAAACCAGTGGTAATGTCTTGAGCCAGGATTTCTGAGCCCTTGCTGGGGCCTACTCTGCCCAACCTTTGTAGGCTTCATCTTGTTCTGCCTCCTGACCCAGATAGACCTGTAGGTTTTCTAACACTCCATCATTTTAACTGGCTCAGGGTTACACAGCTTGCCGGGGAGAGGCACTGAGACTCCCACCTAAGTCTGTCTAGCTGACAGCCACATGCTGACCCGCTCTGATCTACTTGGGGTCTGTCTGATGGAAGACAGGCACTGGGCACTGGTCCATCTGTCCACCCTCCATCACCACCTCTTTGGGGGCCCTGTCACACAAGCCACAAGAAGAGGCCAACTCCTTTGGGGAAGGCAAATTTTAAGAGAGAGGCAGAACTTTTTTTTTTTTAAGTCAGTGTTGAAAAAGAAAAGAAAGAAAGAGAAGGAAAAAAGAATACTTGACGAGCTTCATGTTTTGCTTGCCTCGTAGGTGGCAAGGATCAATTTCCTAAGGAAAAAAAATCAATCAGTCGGAATGTGTCTTTCTGGAGAAAGTCTGGCATCTGTCAAACGGGGGAAAAAAGACCTAGAAAAAACTCTCCTTGGGTCGTGTGCTGAGGGTTGCTGACTCAGGCCGTATGTTCCAACGTCATTAACAAGTTGAAAGCTGTTGCTCCTTGAGGGACACAGGCTGGGGGTTGGAGCAGCTCACTGGGAAAATCCTCTACAAAGCAGGGAAGGCTGGGCTGCCAGGAGCAGACCCTGGGCCTTCTGTACCCTGGAGGTTGCTGACTGCCAGGCCAGGGCTTTTATCAGGCCGCATGGTTGGCAGGCTTGCCGCATGCGGGGACCTGATAGCAGCGTTCTGACAGGTGGCAATTCTAATTGGTAAACCAGTATTCGAAGTTCAGCCATGTTTGAAGCAAGTCAGGCTACTATCTTAGGATGATTGGTAGCGATGTGAGGGAGGTCCCCTGATGTGGGTGGGGTGGGAGAGGTGTTATTATCTAACATTGGTGCCTGATGACAGATGGCTCCCTGGGGGCTCTAGAATGGGATGGGAGGCTGCAGTCTTCTCCACCGGGTTTGGCTGTGACAAGTCGTTGGGAGCTACAGTCACCAGGCATTTTTCTGAAAAGCATTTTGTCAGGGCTGGGATGGAGCTAAGTTGGTAGAGTGCTTGCCTAGCATTCTGGAAGCCCTGGATCTCATCCATCCTCAGGATTGCAAGGACTGGATGTAGTGGCACAAGCCTGTAATCACAGCACCCAGGAGGTAGAGGCAGGAGGATCAGAGGTTCACAATCATCTTCAGTGACATAGGAAGTGGAGGCCAGCTTGGACTATGAGACTCTGTCTTAAAAATAAACAAGCACAACTCCTTGGCTGAACCCAATGGAGTGTTGGGGCTTAGCATAGCCAGGTCTTTTAGCTGAGTTATATAGCTGTTCACCCTCAAGCAGACCGGCGTGGGACACACAGGAGATGAAGGGTCCTGGATGGGGAAGGACAGAGGTCTAGTTCCTGTTGACTGTGCTTCTGTCATGTCTGGTTCCATGCTGGAACACTGAGATATTAGACAGAGACCTCCTTCTTGCCTTTGTTGGTGGGAGCTCAGTGAGCAGAACAGAGAAGTCAGTGCTGTGGCCTATGGGGCCAGCTGCATGCTAGATAGCATGGAGGGGTCCTGGCCCAGCTTGGGGCAGGGTTGGATTATGCAGTCACGAGGAGCTTCCTGGAAGAGGTGGCCTGAAAGTGAACATGACAGGTAGACACATTTACACACACACACACTCACTCACTACACACACACAGCACAGCTCTTGGGCCTCCATGAGAGAGAAGTTGTGGGGGCTGAGTCATGGTCTTTTTCCATTTCAGAGAAAGGAGCTGTACACGATGTTGCCCTTGGTGGGTGATTATCCACCGTGAGCTGACCTGGACTGTGGCTTCTCCCATCCCCCGTCCCCATACCCCTAATGCTCCCAGTCAATGCTGTTTCTCCCTCCCTGCCTCCACTAACAAGGGATTCTTCCTGGCCCTAACTCAGGCCTTCAGATCATCCTCTGAAAATGCCACACTGGGGCCATGATATCCTGGGTTCTCTACCCAGTCCCAGGTTCTCTACCCAGTCCTGAGAAGAGGAATATGAACAACAGTAGCAAGTGGGGGACCGGGCACAGCTGGAAGCTCCTGTTGTAGGTACTTTGCAGGCTTTCACTTACTTGGTGTTTGCAGGATCACAGATGAGGTGGGTGAGGACATTGAGGGTCAGAAGACTGCCCAAAGACATGCAGCTAATGAATGGCCGAGCAGGAAGCCCGGTACCATAGCAACACAGCACCACAGGGTCGCAGTCAACTAGAGTGCCCTGAAAGGAAGATGAGGTGCTAGGGCCTGCTCAGAGGGTGGAAGTGAGGTGGGGTGGAACTTGCAGGCCTGGTTCCCCAGACCAGGGAGATGTTGTATCCTTTATATCCTCCTGGTTCTGCAGGGGAACAGCTGCCTTCCTAAACGTGACTGTTCATGTCCTGGAGTCAAATATGGCCGTAGCCACTCAAAGCCAAGTCCAGATGTGCGGAGAAGAGCCAGCTGACTTGGCTCTTCCTGGCTGAGGGTGGTGATTACAGAGATTACTGGTGGAAACTCATCTCTAGATTGTTTTAGAGCTCCCTGGAGATTCCTAAGTCCCCCTCCACAGGCACAGACACATATATACATGTCATATAGGGATTGTGACCTTGGCCATGGCAGAATTGTTCATGCTAAGCATGTCACCTCAGAATTGGCACTTGGGCCCACTTGGATGGAGGTTATTTTGTTTCTAAGCAGAATCCAATGACAACCTGGTCGGTGGCTCCTGCCAGGAATGCTAATGTCGGGCTGATCAATGTGCCTTGGGGCACAGGGGGGAAGGAGGGGTCATGGGAAGCTCCAGAAGCCATATGCCATGGAATTCTGGAGGCTACCTTGTGTCTGGACCCTAGGCCTTCTCTAGTCCTCACTTGGTATGGGGCCAGGAAGCATGTCTTTATTTGTCTTGACCTTTTCATGTGAAGGAATTTTATAGTTCCATTAACTAGTGAGACCATTTGCAAGCAGCCAGGCAAAATATATTACCATGAGCACCTTGGGGACTCATGGGTCGTCTTGGGTGGAATGCTAATAGAATGGAGAATTGATTCAAGGGACTCTCCACCATGAGGGGCAGCCAGTGGTCAGGAGGGCCAGTGTTGTCTTCATAGTTTGTCTGCTGAGGGGCTGGCCATGCAAACTCCTTGTGCCCCGAAGACTGCCCCTCCAGATGCTGTCTGCTCCTCAGAACACATTGTCCCTGCACCAAGCTGATTTTATGTGTGTGTATACATGTTTGTACGTGTTTCAGGTCTGTCTCTCTCCCTCTCTGTCCCCCTGCCGTGTGTGTGTGTGTGTGTGTGTGTGTGTGTGTGTGTGTGTGTGTGTTTGAATGTTGTTCCCCAAGCATTGTCCTCCTTGTCTTTTCTTTGACATCATCTCTCACTGGCCTGGAACTTACCAAGTAGGCTAGGCTGGCCGGCCAGGGAGCCTCAGGGATCTGCTTCTCTGCCTCCCTGTACTGGGATTACATGTGTGCCTCACCATACATGACTTTTTAAACCTGGGGTCTTGGGTTCAAAAGCAGGTCCTCTACTGACTAAGCCATCTCTTTAGCTCCTGTCAAGCTTCATTCGAAATGAATGAACCAACCCAAAAGCTGCTGCTGCACTGTAGCCCCCACACCCAGAACTAGAGTGACAGCGGGTCATGCCACTAACCCCTTCGTTTCAGACATAGAAATGGAGGTCTGAGGGAGAGAGGAGCTCAGCTACGTTCTCACAGTGAGTCAGCACCAAGTCTGGGACTGCCACTTGCTTGTCTCCACCTGAGGTCCAGGTGGCAAGGCAGCATATGGATGAGAGCAGCCCGTGGGTGACCTCAGACCCCAGCATGGCTCTGGACCAGTTAGGCTTCCAGAAAGAGATGGGGGATGTGATGGGGAGGGTCCCTGGGGAGAGTTTAATGGTAAAGTGATGGCTTTTATGAAGGTGGGAACGGGCTGCAGAAGTAGCTCAGTGGGTAAGGTGCTTGCCTACCATACAGAGCATCCTGGACTGTATCCCTGGCTCCACGCAAACTGGGTGATGGTGTGCACTGTAACCCCAGCATTTGGGAGGTGGAAGCCGAAGGGTGAATTTAAAGGCAATCCTCTGGTACATAGTGAGTTTGAGGTCAGCCTGGAGTACATAAGACCTCATCTGAAAACAATAAACCAACAAAGGCGGCGGGGTAGGGGGTGGGGGGGTAGTGGAAACCGCTGAGAACCGGTATAACATCTATCTATCTGAGCCGCTGCCATCACTCAGACCTGAGAACCATTCCCTAGGACCTTAGGCTCGCACGGTACAACCTCCCTTCCTGTTGTCTGCTGGTTGCTCCCACCGGCTGGACCTACCCAGGAGCCAGAGGATGAGGAGGCCTGGGACATGGGCCCTGGAGGTCAGCCCTGGGCACAGGGAAGGTGAGGGGGTCAGGAGAAAAGGTGAAGGCATTCTCTGGGGGTCTACACGGGCTTGTAGTCTGATTTTCGGGAAGGCACAGGGTCATCCTGATTGGCAGGTGAGGGGCTCCTGTCACTGACAGGTCGTGATATAGATGCAGGTGGAGAAGGAGAAGAAAATATTCTGAGGTTGAGCTCCCTACACGAACAACACTGCGCTCACACTGCGCTCTGCTCAAGTGGAGGAGTGTGGGACCCATAAATACAGGGCACCTACTGTGTGAGGGCTTACCAAAACTGAGGAGGAAGCAGCCTATGTTCCTCAGGGGCTGGAGACCTCAGAGGGGATCTCCCTGAGGTTAACATTGGAGGAAGTTATGAAAGTGAACTCTCCAAAGCATGCTGGGATGGCCTTAGGTTGAGATTTGTCTTAGTCAGGGTTTCTACTGCTGTGATAAAACACCAGGACCAAAAGCAAGCTGGGGAGGAAAAGGTTTGTTCTGTTTACACTTCCACACCACTGTTCAGTGAAGGAAGTCAGAACAGGAGCTGAAACGGCAGGAACCTGGAGGCAGGAGCTGATGCGGAGGCCATGGAGGGGTGCTGCTTACCGGCTTGCCCTCATGGCTTGCTCAGCCTGCTTTCTTATAGAATCCAGGACCACCAGCCCAGAAATGGCACCACTTGCAATGGGCAGGGCCCTCCCCCATCAATCACTAATTAAGAAAATGCCCTGCAGGCTTGCCTACAGCCTGATTTTTATGGAGGCTTTTTCTTAATTGAAGTTCCCTCCTCTCAGATGACTTTAGCTTGTGTCAAGTTGACATAAAACTATGGAGTACAAGGTTGAGACCACTCACGTGAAATCTCCAGGCCCAGCATATAGTGGGTACTCAGAAAATGTACAAACAAAAGCGGGGCAAGAATTAGTGGAGACCCTTCCACAGGAAGTGGCAACAAACAAAAGCAGTTGTCACCTTCTTAGACCTCAGCCCAGACCCCAGAGTGTACACCCCACAGGCCTGTGTGACGATCCTGTGTGTGACATGATCATGGGAATGGGAGGGGTTCAGATCATATGGTGTACGTGCATGGACATATGGGATAATCCTGTGAGTGTGTGGGGTGTGTGTGTGTGTGTGTGTGTGTGTGTGTGTGTGTGTGTGTAGATGAAAGAGAGAGAGAGAGAGAGAGAGAGAGAGAGAATGTTGTGGGGGTGTGGAGAGATTTCAGCAGCTCTTGTTTTTTGGACACAATATTTTCTGGGTATTCATCTAAGTGTTTATGTATTACATTTATGTATTTAATGGAGTGTGGTGGGGAAGAGGCATGTATGTGCCACAGTGCATTTATGGAGGTCGCAACTAGATTTATGGGAGTTGGTTTTCTCCTTCCACCATATGGGTTCCAGGAATTAAACTTACGTTGTCAGGCTTGATGGCAAGTGCCTTTATCCACTGACCCATCTCATCAGCCACATAACATTTCATTCAATCTTTGCAACAACTCTGAGTTCTCAAGACATGGAAGGGGGTCATTAGCTTATGGTACTGGTAGAGCAGTAGTAGTTGATAAATCTCAGATTTAAACTTAGGTTATGACATTCTTTCCCACCAGGGATCTGCCAGTAGACCCCTGCAGACCCCCCACCATGAACCACAATAAAGGATGGGAATGAGGGTAACTGTGTGTGTGTGTGTGTGTCTGTCTGTCTGTCTGTGTGTGTGTGTCTGTCTGTGTGTGTGTGTGTATGTGTGTGTGTGTGTGTGTCTGTGTGTGGTGTGTGTGTCTGTGTGTGTCTGTGTGTGTGTAGTGTGTGTCTGTGTGTGTGTAGTGTGTGTCTGTGTGTGTGATGTGTGTGTGTATGTGTGTGTGTGTGTGTCTGTGTGTGTGTGTGTGTGTGTGATGGAAAAGGCTCAAGTGTCACAGGATGACGTCACGAGGCCCAAGGAAACCCTGCTAGTAGTGACAGCAAGGCTTCTCTAGCACTTGCTATGCCCTGATACTACCTTTTATCAGTTCACTTGATCCCCACAGCCTGTGAGGTCTAGCCTGCCACCATCCCCCACCGAATTGGGAGCTAACCCAGGGATAGAGGTGAGCAGAGCCACCGAATAACCCCCGTGGTCCACCCCTGTGCTGCTGTGGATTCCATGTGTCTTAGCTCCAGCAACCTGCTTCTCAGCAGCCGTGTTCCCAGCATGCCAGGAGGATGGAAGATGCTAGAAGCAAGATTGGATGTTGGGGCAACGAGAGGGGGCTGAGAGAGAAGTTCAGGTTTCTTAGTAGGGCTGGAGAGGGGAAGTGCTGCCTACTCCCCTTGACTTGAGGCTGGTCCCATCGAGTCTGCATTGGGGTCCCTGCTCATGAGCACATGGATATGGAGTGGAGAGAAAGACTTGTCTAAAAGTCTCCTGTCAAGCTGCAAGTGCCAGAGAGGGAGTCAGGGATGGCAAGGTCCTAACCTGGTCCCTCCACAGGGTCAGCTATGTGGCATCTGGGGTAAAAAAGGGGACAGTTGCTGGGCGAGTCCCAGGTTTCTGTGGAGGGGCTGCTTATCGTTGGCTCCCTTGGGACCCGGGGGTTGGAGTTCGGCTGCCATGGGTATCTTAACTTCGCTAACCTTCAGGTGACTCTCCTCTCTTCCCCCAGGTGTTCAAACAGTGCCCCAAATGCCAGCTCTAGCAATCTCAGCCTCGAGTGTTTGTCATCAATATTTCAGGATTCAAACATCTGTCTAAACAACACCTATGAAATATGAACAGACTGAGGTTTTAAAAAGCAGTCAGTGTGGTCGCAGTAGAAGGACGAGGAAGAGAGGGGACAGTGAGGCCTAGAGGGAACATAGGGAGCTCACCCACATCCCTGGAAGTGGGTCTGGAGCTTGTTGAGTGCCTGCTTGGCATGTGTGGGTTGTGGGGGGGGGGGTCAGCGTTCTGAACACAGGTCTAAGCTGGGGGTTGTGGCTACAGCATGTGGGAAGGTGCTTGACAACCGGTACTCTGGGTCTCTAGGACCCTGGAAGGGACCAAAGGAGAAGGCTGGGCACTGTTTAGCTTTCTCAGAATACCCAAAGGCCATTCCTGCTGGCCAAGGAGAGGACGCAAGAGGCTAGGCAAGTGTCCCGGGTCCCTGGGATCCCAGAGATGCTGCCTGAGGCCTTGCTCTTCCCTCTTCCCTCCTTTCAGGTGGTCACAGCCCGGGTCCTCTCCCCCTGCAGGGTGCTCAATGTGTGGAAGCTGGCTCTGGCCTGTCTCCAGCTCTCATTGAGCTCCCCAGGGCCAGCTACAGCACTCTGTTCTGGACCTTAAGTTCTCGCTCCTTAGCCAGGATGGGGGAGATGGTGTATCTGAGTAAAACAGGAAGTCTCACAGTCTGAGTATCCTCACCTCCCTCCACCTTCAATGGCCCCCAGGAAGCTTATCCCCGAGTTCGCTCCTGGCTGACTGATACACCATATCTGTCTGAGATAATGGGTCCTCGAGCTTCAGTTTCTCCGTGCATACAGTGAAGGGGCTGGATATGATTTTCTCTTTTCTCTGAGGTTTCTTCCACTCCCAACACTCTGCACGTTAAAAATTCATGGAAGGCTTCCACCACCTTGGCAGAGACCCCAGGGTCAAAGTTTGGGTTTTCTGCACTCAGGAAGCAAACAGCTGGAGGTATCCTCACTGAGCTGAGCTGACAAGCTGTGATCTAAGCAGGCCCAGCTGTGCATCCACAGGGTCCTCAGCCTGCAGGGATGGTGACAGAGGAGAGAGCAGCAAGGCCATCACTGGGAGCTGGCAGAGCCCAACAGGCTGACATGAGATGGGGAGCAAAAGATGGGCACCTGCTTCCCTGTGTGTTCCGGGGACACAGACCCATTTGAACCTGTTCAGAATGTCATTGGCTAGGATGACTGGCTAGGATCTTGTTAACACCCAGTGAGCAGGTCACTGTGGTTCTAAATAGAGTTGGTCCCCAGATCCAGGCTCAGCCTGGTTCCCTAGTCAGGGAGCTGGGGAAGCCATCCCTAGGGATCTCCAGTACTGGGGCTATGCAGGTCCTTAGCACAAACCAGGGCCTTCTCAAAAGCTGCTTGTGTAGATTACGCAGGGACAGGCTGATTAACAGACCTCTGACCTGTGGGCCATCTGAAGTGGCTCTCCCGTGTCTTCCCTGCCTGGGGACCTAGACAGAGCTAGAGCAGTAACTATAGGAACAGTAGCTCCAGGGCCAGCATATGCATTAGGGGAGGGCTAGAAGACCCCACACCAACGGTCACAAGGCCCATTGACACACAAGTTAGCATCTAGGCCAAGCGGCAGGTCAGTGGCAGCCCTCCAGACTCACCCGAGGAGGCTACCTGCTCCTCAGCCCAGGCCAGAAACAGACAGCAAGATGAATTCTCTCTGCTTTCAGAGTAAAAGCCCTTTATCTCAAGCCCACCCGGGAGATTGACAGGGCTGATGATAGCTGCTGATTTCCCGAGCCTGCAAAATTAGTGGGGGTAGCATGTGGGGGTTTCTGTAATTCTTGGCTGATGGATTAGGTGGTGGGGCAGATCTCTGGGGGAGCAAAGGGTGACCTTGGAAAATGTGGATTCTATCGAAAGGAGAGAGCCATAATCTCCCTTACTCACACTGGCTGTCAATAGACTGCTCAGTGTCGGTGCGGTGGACGGGAACCGCTCATTGCCTAGCCTGGCGGCTCCGGGGCTGTAGCATTTGACTGCGTGATAAGAAATTGCCAGGCACTTTCTAATTACAATTATCATCATCGTGGATGTCTCTCTTAATTACTTTCTTATAATTAGCTGTTGCTTTTTCCCCTCAGCATTTGTATACTTTGCAGATTTGCTGACATTTGAGAACCCCAAAATAGGGATGTTTGAGAAGGGGGGCAGGAAGATGGGGGGCAGGAAGGTGGGGGCACAGTGTCTGCACTTGCCAGGCAGCCTGCTACATGAGGGGCTTTAGCGAGGAGAACCTGGGGCCGGCAAAAGATGGAGGGGGCAGGTTTGCTGAGCACATGTGGCAAGAGTTTGGGAGTGTCATGGAGGGCTCTGGCCTGTGTATGAGCTCCACAAATCCAACACTGGAGTTTTTATAGTTTTAGATTTATTTTACTTCTAGTCACGTGTGCATGTCTGTATGTGACCATATGCCTCGTGGATGTGAATGCCAGTGGAGGCCAGAGGGCCTTGGGTCCCCTGGAACTAGAGTTACAATGTAGTTGTGAGTTGCCAGATGTGGGTGCTGGGAACTGAACCTGAGTCATCTGGAAGAGCAGCAAGTGCTCTTAACTACTGAGCCATCTCTCCAGCCACCCCCTCCCCGCCATCCCACCCCAGTTTTCCCTTTTTCTTTCTCCTCTCTGTTTCTCTGTTTTTATTTCTCTCTCTGTCTGTCTCTGTCTCTGTCTCTGTCTGTCTCTGTTTCTCTCTCTCTCTGAGATAGGGTTTCTCTAGGCAGCCTAGACTGGCCTCAAATTCTTCTTGATCCTCTAACTTGACGCTCCTGAGTCTCACAGGCATGTATCACCACATCAGCCTGTAGGAGATTATCTTTTTAAGGTAATCAGACTAGCTTCCAGCTCACAATGTAGCTGAGGATGACCATAAGCTCTTGTTCTTCCTTCCTCTACCTCCTTAGTGCTGGGATTAGTGTGTGACACCACACATGATTTATGAGGTACTGGGGATTCTGTCATCTCTAGCCCCTGAAGGTGATATTACCAAAAAGCCAAGGCTGCCCTGTCTCAGGCTAGGGTTTAGTTTTAGGAAGTGAGGCTGAGATAGACCCTCTTGTCAGACACATTTCGAGTTAAACAACTCAAGTCTTATTAAGTTCGATTTTTATCCCCCAAGCCAAAGATACGTTTGGAGCATCCTTGGGACCAGGGACCCATGACGAAGTGGCTTCTGCTTTGTGTCCAGATGGTTGGTTCTCACTGTCTGCTTTTCTACCCTCTCATGCCCGCAGCCCTGTGCACCGAGGAGTGTATGCATGGCCGCTGTGTTTCCCCGGATACCTGCCACTGTGAGCCTGGATGGGGAGGCCCTGACTGCTCCAGCGGTGAGTCCGGGGGCTTTGGGTACCAGTGGCCCATGGTTCTGACATAGGAAGGGGTGGTGGCATATGCAAGCTCATTCCTGTGTCTGGTGGAGATGACTTTGGATGTCAGGAAGATGTCAGATACAGTTCATGTGTGACAGCATTTGTTGGGGTCAAGGGCTCCAGAGGGATGGGGAGATGGGTCATGGGGTCTTGAGGATTGTAAGTGTAGAGAGTTGTGGGGTCATTTGTACAGTTTTCTTTTGATGACCCACCTCTATATATGGTCTTTGAGGACTGAGATGAACTTGAGATGATGTGTGTGCCTGTGTACATACCCAGGTGGTCATTAGGCCTGGTCCTTGGCTTGGTTGGTTCAGAGACTGTTTCACAGGTGCCCATGGGTGTACAAGGAGCTGGTACGTGAGGTTGTCAACTACCAGGATATCTCTGTGTCCCCAGTAGTAGGAGAAGGGGATACTCCTAGGGGCAGGACACTGTTCCTATATCTCCATGCATAGAGAATGCCCATTTCTCAGACAAACCTGACCGGTAAGGAGTCAGGTACACCTGTGGATGACCCAGTGACCCACAGCAACATGAGACATTATCTTTATTGTGGTGCTCGTCCCCTAGAGGAGGGATATATCAGGCAAAGCTTAAGAAATTCGCTGCCAGGAGTACAGCTGGAGATGAATCCTCCTCCACCTCCTCTCCCTCTGATAGTCTCAGATGACCCCCTTCCACAGGTGCGTTCTGTAACCCGTCAATAACTGTTCAATGCTGCGGCCCTGCTGGCTTTTTCAGAAGCTTTGACTAGCACTGGAGCCCCATTTTCTTCCTGCTTTGAGCTGGGGTAGACCCTTTTAATGGTGACTTGAGTGAAGCCATACCTAGGCCAACCCATTAGAGGCCTAAGTCCCACTGTTTTCAGGCCTTGGGGAGCCACCCCTGTGTCCTCTGTCCCGTAGCGGCTGGGATGTTGTAACACCTTAGGGAGAGGCTTGCTGGGTTTTGACACACATTAGCCTGACAGTGTGTATGCCCTCCCCAGCTCTCTGC
Source organism: Peromyscus eremicus (assembly GCF_949786415.1). NCBI lineage: Eukaryota > Metazoa > Chordata > Mammalia > Rodentia > Cricetidae > Peromyscus > Peromyscus eremicus. The sequence continues at coordinate 59,053,831 of NC_081422.1, forward strand.
TGGGTCGGGCAAACCTCGCTGTGGTCTTTTGATAGGCAGATTTGATACATGGTACCTATGTCTTTGTCTAGCCAGAGCACGAGAAAATGCCAGCCAAAGGAAGGCATGGGATGAGTGGTCTTTGTCTAAAGTCTCGGGGACTCTCCTGGCTTGGTGGAGGGGTCCGTATCTGCTTGGAGCTTCCCAGAGCCGCTCTGTAATGTGTGGGGAACCTCTAAATGGCTTCACAGCCTCCTTTTCTACCCACTCCACTGCCTTAAAGAAAGGCTGTGGCTGAGAAGGAAGGCCAGACAAGGAAGAGTGACCCTGAAGGATGTGTGTGTTAGTGTTAAAACAGTTTTCCGTGGACCTGAAGTCCAGGAAGCACAGTGGGAGAAATGTCCGAGGGCATGACCCCTGGCCACGTTTGGTTCAGTGTAATTTTGCTGACAGTGGATCTTCGGGGAAGAAACATCTGACTGGAGTGGGTGACCCTTCTGGGTGACCTTGCTAGCTGCTGCTGCTACCTCTTCCAAGAATGGGGGTGGCCCGTGAAGGAGGGGGTGAGGCCTCAGTCTCTCTCAGGCTGTATGCTTAGCACAGCTGGCTCAGTGCTGCGTAGACACTGGGTTTGGGGGCCTTTCAGACGCTATCTTTGTAGACGGGTGGGTCTGGGGGCCTTTCGGACGCTGTCTTTGTAGATGGGTGGGTCTGGGGGCCTTTCAGATGCTATCTTTGTAGACGGGTGGGTCTGGGGGCCTTTCGGACGCTGTCTTTGTAGACGGGTGGGTCTGGGGGCCTTTCAGACGCTATCTTTGTCTTGTCTGATCTGCCCTCTGGTGGCCTTTGAGGAATGGAATTCGACAGTGTGTTGAGCAGGTCTTGCACCACAATGGGTTTACCAAACACCAGGGTTACTTCATAGAATAATATGAGGTTGATTCAACCTCTGTCTCATCACACTTGGGGGCTGGTCAAACCTACAGCTTGCCCCCTATCCCCTAAATCCTCCTGCTAAGCTGAGAGCCACCATCTCTGGTTCAAAGGACCTTGCTCTCTGGGATCTACTCAAAGGCATATACTACTGGAGCCAAAGAAAGTCCTAGAAGACTGGTTCTATATGAGTCAGTTTTATTATCGCCGTGACCAAACCTGATAGAAACAATCTGAGAGGGGATGGATTTATTTTAGCTCACTGTTTCAGAGAGTTCAACCCACGGTTGCTTGGCTAAACATCATGGTGATTGGAATGTGTGGAAGAGATTCTTTACCTCATGACTGACAAATAGGGAGGAAGGAAAGAGGGAGTTGGGAGAAAGAGACCAAGGACAAGAGACCTGTCATGGACTCACTCCCTGTCACCTACTTCCTCCAACTAGTCCCCACTTCCTAAAGTTTCCACCAACTCTCAAAATAATGCCACCAGCTGGGAGAAGAGCCTCTCAACACATGACACTGTGGCCCGTGTTCTATGTAGTCCGTAGGTGGCTCCAACTTCATTTAGAGGGATAACAGCGTTAGATAAAGGGAATTCATAGATTCTCACTTCAGAGCATCGGAAGTCTAAATGCCTGGCTGAGAGCTTTCCCATCTTTGAATCCTTCTGGAGATAGGACACTCACTACTTCCTGTGGAAGCTCATTTTGGCTGCTGGGAAATCTTCCCTTCTCCGCAGTGGAAATATTTCTCTGGTTCCTACTGGTTGGTTCTTGCTCACAGTGAAGACGAAGCAGGCTGATGGATTGCCGTGATCTTTTTCTTGGCATGTCTGGAATTTCTCCCAAGGAACCCATTGGACAAGGCCACAGGCTGTGCATGTGGAGTGAGCTGCCCCAGATCAGAGGATGATAGCCATTGAGGCTGCATGGAAGAAACAGGGGCTCCTCCCACAGCTCAGCCCTTCGGGTATTACAGGACAGCTACTGATCTCTTCCCCTTTTCTTCTGTGAGATGTAGCGTGTCTTCTGGGACATCTTTGGGCTGCCTCCCCATCTGTCTTTTTCCTGTAGCCTGTGGCCTTTATTTCCCTTAAATTACCATGCCTACATCCAAGCACATAATGGCAGGCTCACTCTGACCAGCGTTGAGAGAGAACAGTGTTGTTCCTATCACTGCTGCCATCGATTGAACTTGACCATGCATTGGACACTGTCTTGATCTTATTTCATCTTCACAGCATCCCTGTGCTGAGGAATGATTAGGCTTGTTTTACAGATGGAAAAGACAGCACAGAGAGCCGCGTGGAGAAATGCTCATAGACACAGCTCACCGGTAAACGGTGAGACCAGGACGGAGCCAAAACCTCGGTTTCCAAATCTGAACTCTGCAGGTGCATTTACCCATATGGGCATGCGTAGAGGCCAGAGGTCAGCAGAGCGTCTCTTCATCTATCACTACCCCTTATTTTTTGAGGCAGGGTCTCTCACTGAAACTGGAGCTCACTAAGTAGGCTGGGCTGCCTGGCCAGTGAGCCCCAGGGAGTCCTCCTCTCTCTGCCCCATCCCTGCCAGTGCTAGGGCTAAATGTGTGCTTGGCCACACCTATTTTTTTTAAAGATTTATTTACTTATTATGTATACAGTGTTCTGTCTGCATGCATGCCTGCATGCCAGGAGAAGGCATTGGATTTCATTACTCATGGTTGTAAACCACCATGTAGTTAGTGGGAATTGAACACAGGACCTCTCAAGAACAGCCAGTGCTCTTGACCTCTGAGTCATCTCTCCAGCCCCCACCCCTTTTCATGTGGGTGCTGGAACTCAAAACTCAGATAGAGTCTCAGGCTTGCTCAGCAAGCTCTTTTGCCTCGTGAACCATCTTCCCAGCCATAAACCTGAACTCTTAATGATTGTAGTCTTCCTTTCGGGTGTTCAGTCCTTGTTAATACAGCCTTGGGCTGAAATAGGTTTTCCTTTTTTAAATTATGTGTATGTGGGGGTGAGGAGTATGTGCACGTGACTGCAGGTGTTGATGGAGCCCAGAGGCACTGGGTCTCCTGGAGCTGGAGTTACAGGCAGCTGTGAGCTGCACAAGGTGGGTGTTAGGAACTGAGCTCAGGTCTGCAGGAAGAGCAGCGAATGTTCATAAACAAGGAGCTGTCTTTCTAGCCTCTGAAACAGGATTTCAATGTGAGAACGTAGTTGCTCTCGGGAGAAGGAAGAATGTGTTTATAAGCTTTGATTCTGAGACACCATTGTAGGAAAACACAACTTAGGGTCAGATGTGATCTAAGCATCAGGCCTGCTTTTGTTGCTGGACACCCACCCCCTGCTCTACACGGCCCGAGGAGGAGTGTCTCTTCAGCTACAGTATGTATCCCTAGAGATCCCAGGTTGGGTCTGTACATGGGATGGGAAAGCCTCAGATTGGCTTCAGGAGGAAACAGCAGGCTTACTTGGTTTGGAATTTTTTCCCCATTGACTTTTAAATTATACCTGTTCACATTAAAAAGAAAAAATTTAGGCCTTTAATCCCAGCACTCGGGAGGCAGAGCCAGGCAGATCTCTGTGAGTTCGAGGCCAGCCTGGACTACAGAGTGAGATCCAGGACAGGCACCAAAACTACAAAGAGAAACCCTGTCTCGAAAAAGAAAAAAAAAAAGAAAAGGAAAGAAAAAGTCTACCAACAGCACAGATTCCAGGTGACAGCCCGGGTCACCTCTAGCCTTTGGATGGTAGGAACCCTGGCATTTCTCTGACCTTTGTGTGCACGCTGGACCTGGATCCCACATGTGAGTGCTAGCCAGAAACACACTCCTTTAATTCAACCCTAAGTTGTACACTCATGTCCTTGTCAATAAGCATTAATCTCTTTTAAATTTTTAATGGCCGTCTAGACTTTCATTCTGTGGTTTACTGCGTGTATTTCACCAGGCCTGGCGAGTGGACATTTAGGTTGTTTCTGATCCTTTCCTTTCACCGGGTCCTTTGGGCCTGTTCACCATAGAACTTGGAGTTTTTCGCAGTTTAGGAAGTACAAGATGGGGCTGGGCTTGGGACTCTGTCGGTAGGGTGCTTGCCTGGCAGGCACTTACTACTGTGTGTTCATCCCCGGCACTGTGAGAACTGGGCGTGTTGGTGAAAGACCGTGACCCCAGCACTCCAGAGACAGAGACGAGAAGATCCAGAGTTCAACATCATACTTGGCTGCATAGTGAGTTTGAGGCCAGCCTGCGACACATGAGACTATCTCAAAAAAAAAAAAAAATCAATAACAACTAAAGCTCCTTTTGATTTGGGATTGGTCAACTCTTTAGCACCACAGATGCAGAGGGCTGGATGTACCCCAAAGCCAACATATGCCCTAAGACTCCTTTGGCCTGTAGTTGATGAAAACTCTAGAGTTCAGAGCACGGGCAGAGGAACCTGACCACCACAGGGGGATGTTGCACTGAGCCCGAGCTTGGTTCTCTGGCCTCCACGCCCAGTGTGTACTGTGTGTTCTTTGAAGCCTACCCAGGGCAGCTGAGTTGCACACAGACACTTCTCTGTTCTACAGTGTGTGTGTGTGTGTGTGTGTGTGTGTGTGTGTGTGTGTGTGTGTAGCCGATGAGATGGTTCAGTGGGTAAGGGTGTTCACTGCAAGTTGGATAACCTGAGTCTGATCCCCAGAATCCACATGGTGGAAGGAGAGAACCACCCCGACATGTTATCTTCTGACAACCATATGCATGCACGTGTGCATGTATAACACACACACACACACACACACACACTCTCACACACACACTAAACAAAATATAAAATTTAAATGTGTATGTAAACTACATGAAGCAGTGCGTGCCTTTAATACTGGCATTGGGGTGGTGGAGGCAGAAGGATCAGGAATTCAAGGCCATCCTAAATACCTGGTGAGTTCAAAGGCAGCCTGGGCTGCCTGAGACTTGGAAGGAAGGAAGGAAGGGAGAGAGGGAGGGAGGGAGGAAGGAAGGAAGGAAGGAAAGAAAGAAAGAAAGAAAGAAAGAAAGAAAGAAAGAAAGAAAGAAAGAAAGAAAGAAAGAAAGAAAGAAAGAAGGAAGGAAAGAAGGAAGCACTTGGCAACTCCATCGTGTGCAATGTACGCCCCCTGGATCTGGGCAGCCCCCTGGATGAAACATCACTGTTTCTAAAGTGACCAATGATTGATCACATCCAGTGACATAAAGACAGTCATGACCACAAGTCACTGCCCTGCAGATTTCCCCTCTATGTGAATTTTGGCACAGACCTTCCAAGAATATTTTGGAGACTTTTTCCAAAATCATGGGATTATATATATGTGAAGAAGGGCCTGGGGTCCTGGATGGAAATGTCGGAACAATTCTTCTTGCACCTGTCTCTCCCTCCTCCCCGTAGCAGCCCAATTTCTTCTAGGGATAAATTCCCGGAAGTGGCAGGGAAGGATGTAAATATCCGTCATCTGGTACCTGCCCCTGCCCTGCCTTTTGCAGCTGCCAAGGGATTGAAGGATTAATCATTCTGACAGCCCTCCAGGAGACAAATTTGGCTCCAAGGTGGGGATGGGGACTCTCTATGCTTTTACAGACTTAGACCCCCACTGACTAATTTCTCTAAGGGCCATCACTAATTTCTTTCTGCTCTGTAAAGGAAGGAGGTAGACAGCCCAGCTCTGTGGATTGTCTGAGCTCTTCAACCAAGCAATGTGGGGAAATGGAGTGACCGTGTGCTTGGCCATAAACCTGCGTCCCATATAATAATGAAGCGTGAGCGGATGGGACGTCAGTTTATACTGGATAAGGACGACAGAGTGGCCCTTATTAAATTGCACAAGGCTCACAAGTGGAGATAAAAGGGGAAAGAAGTTTTCCTATATTGAATATCTTGCTTTTTAAAGTAATTAGGAATATTAAAGCGCTGACAATGATTGAGATAGAAACATTATTCATAACTTTTATTTCCGTGCTGGGCAATGATCCAGTATATTTCATTTATGAGGTTTGAGCTGTAAGGAGAAGGACGTGAGCCAATTCCTAAATTAAATATGCCCTGTTAACTTTTATAAATGATGCCCAAGAATTAACTTGGAAGTTTAAGCTTTCGTTGTATTATTTAATTATTGTCTTTCCGAGGCCCCATGTCTCTGTTCCCATGGTGCTTTGCAGTTTGGGTTGTTAGACAATAGAACGGGATTTGGGGATTGGTCTTAGGGATCCCCAGAAGAGGTGGGTGGGGTCAGTGTGAAAGAGGCTGTCATCCTGGAGTGGTCCCCGCATCTTAACTTGCCCTGAGCTCCCCTTCTGTTTACATGGAAAACCTGTGGCAATAACTGCTCAGCAGTGGCCCACTGCCTCGCTAGCTCCTCCCCGCTCTGGGATCCTGGGCTCTCGGTGGGACTACCCAGCAGCCCTGAGGAGTGACTGCAGCAGGGACCGACTTCTGCCAAGTCCAGTGTGTTGCCTTGAATGATGATGGGGGCCAATGTGGCTCTAGGTTAGTTTTGCAAATGGAAGTAAAATACTGAGCTGGTAGGATGCATGCCTAGCATGGATGGGATTCTGGGTTTATCCCCAGCACTGCAGTAAACCAGGTTGGTGGTACCTGTCTGTTATCCCAGCACTCAGGTGGTACAGGCAGGAGGATCATGAGTTCAAAGTCCTCCTCAAACATAATGGGTTCCGTGTGGGATATACGAGACGCTATTTCAAACATAATTGTAATTAAAATTATAAAAGGAAAGAAAAGAAAACCCCTACCAGCTCCAGCCTATGCCCATGCTTCTGAGCTAGCTGGGGGCCTGCCTGGCCACACAGCTTCTCAAACTGTCCTTGAACAAATTGTGGTTAAAATATGCACGGCATAAGATTTACTGTGGTAACCAGTTTTGTGGACACAGTTGCGTGACATCAGTTCAGTCACGTGGTTGTACAGTCATCAACACTACCCACCTCTACGACTTCTCTTCCTCAACTG